>NC_057797.1:106998057-107021355 GCF_018294505.1 Triticum aestivum
CTCTTTTCTTTGTTCTGACAATTATAAATTTAAATAATGTATGATATAATATTGTATTTTATGTCACTTTTCATGGTTGTCCTTCCTAATTATAAATTTAATTTTTTGTTTGATACTTGAAATATTATTAAATCAAATCTAGTTGGGACAATCGCATGCATGCCTCCACTTGCACCATGTACCAGAAGCAGGTTTTTCTTCTCAGTCTCACCAATTGATACCAAACTTTATACACACCGTACGATGACGATGACAAGCATGCATGGTAAGTATCGTTCATTTACCAATTGCAGTTATTTTTTTATAGCCTCATATCAGCACACACTTGGCTGCATGTTGCGGTATACATGGTGCTAGTTTAATATTTACATTAGTGTTATTTTTGCATTAGTGCTAGCTACTGTTAGAAAGTTTTATATATTTGCATGTCTATTGTTATTTTTGCATTAGTGTTCGCTCATGTCACGAAGTTTTATATTTTGTTTCAACAGGATGGATGAGCTGAATGGAGAAATTGTATGTGCCGTCGAAAAATGGTGCAAGCGTGCTAATCTTCTAACGAGCGGTCAACGTGCAAGAGTCGCCGATACAAAATTGCGCAGCATGCTTCAGATACCATCTATTAAAATGCATACCCTACTGATTAGGTATATGGTTGAGAATTTTGTGGCCAACACGACCAGATTCATTATAAAAGAGTAGGTTGGGGAGGTGACTCTCGGTGCGGTCGACGTCGAGTGCATCTTTAACTTGGAGAACCAAGGATTGTCCACTTCGGACATTCTAATTGAAGAAGGCGAGGATATTAAGGAGCGGGTGCCGCCACCGTTTCTCAGTAAGACAACAGGAAACATAGTGATAGATGATCTCATAGGGGACATAATTAAAAATAAATCCACCGATGACGATTTCCTTCGAAAATTAGTCCTTGTCTTGTTAGGAACAATTATTGCTCCCATGTCGAGCAAGATTGTGCCTAAACAATACTACGCTTTGGTCGATGATGTGAAACATATTTCAAAGATTAACTGGAATGCGTTCACCCTCCGTGTTCTCCTCGATTGCCTTCGTGTAGTCAAGAAAGGCAAACACCTCCGCCAATGGCCGAAAGGCAATTTGGCTCTCTTGCAGATACACATATGAGACCTGTTACATAATATCAATTATTATATCATTGCAAATTTATGTGATGTATTGTACTAACTCTATATCTTCTTTTTTGCAGTACTTGTATTGGGAGAAGGTGCAACCTCTGGAAGATGATTGCGCTTTCAATCCCAACTTGTCCATACAACCTTTGATGAGGAATTGGATCGAAGGTGCAGCCACTAGGAGAGATCGGTTTGACTATGACAATGGGCGTGGCCGTGGTAACGTCAAGGTAAGTCATTGTGTTCTGTCTTTCTTAAATGTTTTGTAAGTAAATAATATTTATTTTTAATTCATCACATGTACTTCAATATCGCATGCAGATTGAAAATAATATAACCCAAGAATATAGGGCGCAGGAGCCCAACATCCCAAATAATGCGCCTGCACATAAGCCAAAAACCAAGCCCGCCAATTGAACCGCAAAGAAGGCGAAGACAACCCCAAACACGAACGAGGTGACGGAGCTTCTAATGAAGCGGTTTATGGACTTCATACACACCCGGATGAGGCAAATCCCTGATCTAGTTGCTGAGGTGTCACACCCTAACTTTATTGTTTATAGTATGTTTACTGTTTTAAAAACCATGCAGGCATTACTAACTTTATATTTCTATTGCAGAGATTGCTGGAGAAGTTGAACAAAGCATGTGTCATGTACAAGCTAGCTACTACCGTGCCATCCGTGGAGAATGATGCGGACGAAGTGGATTCGTTCGAGAATGGTCCATATGAAAAGAAGGAATTCGTGTACAAGGAAGACAGAGACAGTGATGGAGAGCCGGTCATTGACATGACGCAGCATGATGAAGTGGTTCCCAACCATAAAACCGTACCTGAGGTACTATGTATTTATATTTCTGTCTATAATTTTCTCGTTTAATTTTTTATGTGCTGAAATGTTCACACGGTTTAGTTTGCCAAACAAAAAACCCCACCGAAGATGAATGGACACAAGGAAGCTTCACCTGTTAAGGGTAATGATGAATGTGGGGGTACACCGGAAAACCCTTGGGTGGTTGGTACTTCTACTCTAGCACCTTCATCGGACATAGACATTTGTCCATCTTCTGTCAGCAAGTTCATGGCTAAGGCGAATGGAAAAAAGGGTGCAACAATCGATAAGGATGAGGAAGTTATGTCCGATAAGAGAAAGCGGACCGTTCCCAAGAAATTTGAATCCCCCTACGCACTTGACAAGCCCAGCAGGCGTACCAACCGTGGTCAAAGACCCTCCGGTACTACTACTGCTAGTAGAGGTATCGTAACTAACTTTCTTATTTTTTTATTTACTACCAATGCATATGATCATCATTGTTGACGTTCATATTATTTCATGCAGCTCTGTTTTCTGACAATAATGTGCCAAAGGTTGTGGCAGATGAGTTGACACCGGAAATAATTGATGCAGCTGTTTCATTTGTCGAGTTAGCTGCTAGCACCGAGAAGAATAAGGGAAAAAATTTACTGCAGTGAAAGGCGTGGCATATCTCTGACTTCCGAAAGGATTCGACCGGTACTAGCTCATAGATGGCTGTCGGACGATGTAAGTACTACTTGCATGTCCTATTTTAAAAATGCTCAATAAACTATGTCTCAACTTTCAACATGTAATGCCCTGATATTCTATGAAGGTTATTGATGCTTATATGGGACATTTGGAGCTGCGCGTTGGTCATGATCGTTACCTCTGTCTAGTGTGGAGGTCCAAATTCCTTGTAGATCGTGCTATCGCACGAGATGAACCATTGTCGTCGAGCTGCAACATGGATAGTGCTCTGTCCAAAGCTGGAGAAGTTAATAGAGTCACGAAAGAGTATATTATGCATGATAAGGTACGTAATGTTTGTAATTCATCACTACAGGATATTTCATCAAGTATTTCTTTTGATCCATAATGGTTTTTTGCACTGTAGATGTATATCGCATTGAATATCGATAATACCCACTGGATGACCGTGGTAATGCACATGATCAAGCAAGAATTCCAAGTTCTCGATTTGCTCTATCCTCTGGACCTGACTGAGAGGACTGTTAAAGCACTGGTAATGTAACCAACATTTGTACCATTGGTCTTACATATTATTTATGATTGTTCTTTAACACTATCCTCTTTATAGCAAATGGCTATAGCACACGATATGCGTCAGGCAAATATTATTACACCAGGAAAATATCCGGACGTAAGTAAGTGGCCTATCAATGAGTATGACATGCCCAAGCAAGAGGATGGGTGAGTTAATAGTACATCATGCATATTCAAACAACAACACACATATCGTATTGCCCATCGCTAATGTTTGCATATATACCAGGAACTCTTGTGGCCTTTTTGTCATAGAATGCCTAGAACATTGGAACGGGGACCGAATGACCCACGATTTTACACAGGTATGATGTTATTTACGTTTGTAGACTAGGTAGTATGGTCGTGTTGCAACTTCGGTTTATGTAACCTTTATGTCGATTTTTGCAGGCCCGCGTTGATGTTAGGAGAGGAATTTTCGTCGCCGAGTTGATTATGTCACCTTCGAACTCGATGGAGTGTGTGAAGAACAAAATTCGCGAAATCGCAAAGAAAAGGCGCGCCTGAAGAATTTATGCGGCATGCAAGATTCAAGTTTTAGTGGTTTGGATTTAGTCCGAATGAAGGTTTCAACGGCATGATTATCTTAGGGTTTCTATCATTTTTATGTAATAAACAGGGCATCTCGAATATTGTAACACATACCTGTGTATGTGTCTGTCAGACAATTCGCTCGTACAAGACAATTCAGTCATACCAATAAATTGTTTGCTTCACTTATCAATTGTTCTTGCTTAATATTTTTCTCGTTCTCCAAATTTTTATAATGTTATTTTTCACATTAATAGTATTTGAATTCTATTTTTCTCTTCAAGTGATCTCCTAAGTTTCATATTAAAATCTTCACATTCTATACTTTTTTTAAAAACTCTATCAAGCTTAGCCTTGTGCCAGAGCTATCTGCATGTCATCATCAGGCACAATCTGCTGGTAATTCCCCCTCATCACATGTCATCATCAGGCCATCATGATCTATATTTGGTAAGTGATGCACATTTGGCATGTTCTATATTTGGCACATAATGCACATTTGGCATGTTATATATTTGGTAAGTGATGCACATGGGCACTACTGATTTATGCAGCAGCTCAGTTCATTATATTGTTGCAACATAGGAGCAACATCTAGCAGCACCTACACCTTTGATGCAGCACTGAAGCAAAGCAACAGTACATAATCAATATTATGAAATTTGACTGAACTTGACACATAGGGTGAGCACTAGATATTCAGTTCTTCAGTCAGATAGAACCCGACCAAACCGTACCGATTGCATAACTTATATGCTTACATATACCAACATACCTAACCAACATCAAACCCAAAATATTGTTAACTTATATGTTGAAACATATAACAGCATACCTAACTAAAGATAACCAGCAACTTCCTCCTCCTTCAGCAACTGTGCCCATCTTCACTTCTTCAGAAATTTGAGGCGGCGTGAGCGGTGCACCACACACGTAGAAGTCTTCTTCTTGACCGCCGTCCTCTTCGACAGCTACACCACCTGATCCTGAGCCACCTCCTCTTCTTCCACCTTCACTATGTCAGGGAGGAGGGGAAGGAGCTCGACTTCGATGGGCATTGTCTTGCCACCCTCGACGGCGACCGACGCTACCATCTGCACGGCATCCTCCTCGCCCTCTTCATCCTCATCAGGGATGACCGGTACCTTGTCCACGTTGTCCTCCATGACGTCAGAGCCCAACGGATGGACTGGTGCCAACACGTGGCGGACCTGGTACTCCAGGCTGACGGGCGCTGGGAGAGCGAGCTCGACGTCAACGCGCTCCGCCCTCAACGCGACGCGTGCTGGATCTGGCCGCTGCGACATGGTGGTGGAGCGGTACATCCACCACCTTGCGCGCTAAATAGGGGAGTCACTCAGTGTGGCCTCTCGCATTGCCCAGATGAGGAGGATAGCCGACGGGACGCCGCGGCCATCGGGGAAGGCGCGCTTCTTCTCGCCGTCGGTGAGGACTTTGACGAGGCCATGCGCGTGGTTGACCAACATCTCCGTGCTAGGGAACTAGCCGCACACCTCCATCAACTGCGCATGCCGCGCCTCGTCATCGCCGGCGAGCTCGATCATCGCTTGCTGCCAGCCGAGGCTTCTCTCCATAGAGGCGGCTGCAGCGGTCGTCGGTGAGTGTTTCTTGATCTACTATAGGTGGGGATAAGAGGGGAGTTCGAACCGGCACCCGTGAGAGGTGGGTGAGTGTGTGGTGGGGACAAGAGTGGTACAGTTACTTATTTAATGGCAGTTAGGACGTGGGGAGGGGAAATGTACAATATTCTTTCTACCTCCCGCCCTGGTCATAACATAGTAAATAATTGAAGCAAGTGTTCTACTGGAAGCGGATTAGGAGCACTCGGGTGCTCCACCCCCCTACATCCAAAAATAATTTAATAATTCAAAAAAGTCAAAAAAATCCTGGATATATTTTTGAACCAAATATGACTAGGTATTGTACTCATATAAAAAGTTCGGCCAAGGAATAATTCTCGTTGACTTCAAGGCAAAAAACAATTTATGATGACATAGCATGAATAGTACTTGTATCTAGCATTTTTGGGGAAATCTTTGACCCCGAATACAATAGAAGTCATTTCCTATTCAATCTTTTTATACGAGTGCAATACTTGGTCATGTTTGATTCCATAAAAAGTTCTAGGATTTTTTTGACTTTTTTTGAATTACTAAATTATTTTTGAATATAGGGGGGCGTAGCACACTAGAGCTCCTATGCATTTTCGGTGTTCTACTCTTCTTCCTTCTCCACTTTTCTGCACATGATAAAAGACAAGATAAGTTAATGAATGATAAAAAATTAATATTCCACAATGCATACAAACACTTACTTCTGTTTTAGTTTGCATTTCTTGCTACGTCTAGTGTGCCCTACCAATTTGCAAGCGCCACACCGGGTTTTCAACTCATGAAAAGAGAGTGGTCCACCATTTTTCGAGACAGGGCGGCTCTTATATACCTTTGTTGCACCTTTGCTTGACACTTTCATAGGATCTTTAACTGCAATCATGTTGCCTTCACCATCGTCCACATATTCAACTACACACTTACTAAGGTCATTTGTTTGCTTGATCTAACTTTCCTGTAGCAGATCATACTCATGACTCTTAGATATCACAGCCTTCAAACTCTCCTGTAACTGATCCCACAAAGCAGGGTGTTTGCATGCCGCATGCATAGCTTCTGACGCTAACACACTGAGCTGGCTATATTCCATTCTCTCCCCTGCCCCAATCCAACCAAATCCCAACAGGTCGCTTGTGCGCCTCGCGGGCAGTCCCAACCTTGCTTCTTTCGTGAACCGAACAAGAACTAAACACTTTGGTATTTCAAATATGTTCAAGTGCTTCAGTACATGGAATATGTGCTTGCAAGGTAGACCCTTTCGAATCATTCTTCTGCAGCTGCATCTTATAATTTCTGCGGAATTTACTGGTGTATACTCCACCAAAACACGACGCTTCTGATTATTCTTCCAGGCCACGATGTACTGTTGTGATCCGTCTCCCAGCTTAATTTCTACAATCTCCATGCCTCCAATTTTTCTAAGATCATCTTGCAACATATAGAAGTTTGCTGGAGTGAAGACGTGAGAAGCAGCTATCTCAAGTTCCCTCGAGCTAGTAACTCGCACCGATAAACTCTATGAGGCCGTGCAGTTATCTCGCGCCTCGTTTTCACGGATACGTACAAGGGCGTTCTCATAGTGCAAAATCATATCCACCAGGGTCATTTCACCGTCTAGGTGGAGGTGAAGGCATGAGTTTAGGCTTTCACTCTGCTAGTTGCTCATGCCAAGCCAAAACCCCTCTGTTAGATAAGCCGCGACCCACAGTCTCCTCTTCTTATACATCCTTCTCAACCATGTTACAGTTTTTTTCGACTGACATCTTTTGGAAAATGTGTGCCATCTCTCCTCAAACGTGGCCGTGGACGTGATGTAGTATAGAAGAGTTCGGAACTCCTTCAAGGACTTGTGACTGAGGTGAATCTTCATTTTTTTTATATATGCCACGTACATATACAGTGCCACACGTCTGGTAAGACTTCGCGAATTGCCTTGATCATCGCAGCGTCGGCATCCGTGATTACACTCTTCAGCATCTTTTGACACATGGACCTTAAAAAATTCTATAGCATCCACACGTATGTCTCTTCGGTCTCGTCCAAAACTATGGCACAACCAAAAACAGTGGTCCTCCGCTAATTGTTAAGACCAACAAAAGGTATGAATGGCATACCATAGCGGTTCATCTTGTACGTGCTGTCAAATACAAGCACGTCGCCGAAGTCCTCATAGTCATGATGAGACCGAGAGTCGCACCTGAACATCCTATTCAAATGTCATTCCTTATCTAGCATGTACTCGAAAAAGAAGCTAGAATCCCTCTGTTTCCTACTGGCCATGATGCCTATGGCTGTGGCAGCATCACCTTTTGAAAGCAGCTTCCTCTTCTCCCTGGCACAAAGGCTATATATTTCACGCCTGGTAAAACCAAGACCGCCGTACCATACATGTTTGCTGATGAAGGAATCCATCATGTCGTGAATTCTAATCCCTGCAGCTCCCATGGACATTATCTCATGCTTCTGGTACTCTTTGATTTTTCTGTGGGACCAAAGAAAAGGTACCTCGTCCGGTCCTGCCAACATATGGCTATGCTTGTTCTCAAAACTTTCAACATACCAAACCCCACGCTTTTGGTCAAGCTTGACAGTCAGGTGCACTTCGCAAAAGCAGCGTATCTGGGCTCTGAGCCTACGGCTATGTCCTTCCTCGGTTAGCAACTTGTTGTCACGTTTTCCTTGTCTAGAACAAACAAACCGCCTATAACGCATATGATGTGACTCGGTTTTGCTATACCTGACCTTATTCTTTCTAATGCTGAAACCATTATCTCTAGCATAGCTGTTGTAGAAATCATACGCAGCATCGTGAGACATAAAAGTCATTTTCATTATCTGCATGAACATATCCCTGTTATCATCTGCACTGGCAGTATCTTGGACATTCTTTGCCCCATCATCTTATGGCACCTACAAAATCAAACCATAGCCATGAAAACAGTTTTCTATGGTTTAACATTACTTCCATAGAACATTGATTACACACATACCTCACTCATGATGACCGACGACTGCGACTCCCCAGAATCAGGTGCATCTAATGATTCGTTGTTAAGGCCCGTCTCCGCGTCGGATTCACTGTAATAGTCGTACGCATTATGAGATTCGGAAATAAGCTGAAAAATACAACACAAATACATAATTACTTATCATATAATATTCCAGAAGAAATTCAATTTGCATGCCAACAAAAATTTTCACTTCCGTACCTGACTAATGTAATCTTCATTCGAGAGCTTCGAGTTGTTTTCCTGATCATCATCAACCTCATCGATCTATAAATTTTCAACACAAAAATTTAATGTTGTTGGATGCCACCAAAAAATTACAACATGACAATGCCACTCACATTAAGATCGTCCCATTTGTTCCCATTCTCTGACCAATCTCCATGATCTGAATTTTCATCATCTGACCAATCTTCTATCCAGTCTTTCATCAGTTCTTCAAACTCCATGTCTATCATGATATCAGTTAACTCCTCGTCCGCCATTTCCTACAACAAATAATATGTATCATCACATGTGCAAACATTATCAATGATGAAATATACAACACATAGCACACGATCACGGATGTTATGTAAACAACCCCAATCGAGGCCGTTCAGATCTGCCAAACCTAGTAAGGAAGATGGCCACGACACCCGTCATGATCACTTTCAATCACGAGGAACTGCACGATCTCAAAACTTAGCTAGATCTGTGATTACCTCTGTCGTCGGATACCTAGGTTAGCCGCCACATCAAATAACGATAGTGGTGGTACGCACAGCCGACGGCAACCGACGCTACGTGAACCCTAGACTGAAGAAACCCATATCACGAGGACAAGCACTACCAAAACAAGATCCACGATCGCATGCGCTGCCGGGTAGCTAGGTTACCCGCCCCGCTAGGTTAACCACTACCACTGGCGGCAGCAGTTCGTTCGATGTTGCCGCAAGCGAGACTAGAGGGGGGACGCGGGATGCGGTACCTGTGCGCGCTCGTTGGAGATTCACAACGTTGCCGCGCCCGCTGTCCGACGAGATCGCCGGCGACGAGATGACCGCCGCTGCAGATCTACTACATGACTTATGGAGCTGCGTCAATGCTCGCGAGATTGATGGAGCTGCGTCAATGCTCGCGAGATTGATGGAGCTGCGTCAATGATTGGATTCGACAGGTCTTACGTGGACATGGGGTCGTGTGATGTTTTTTTTTGGACCAGGATACTGTACGTATACGGTCTGAGTTATACAGGGCTAGACAGGGCTTGGATCTGGGCTACGATGGGCCAGGAAAAAAAACTCGCGAGGACAAAAATACCCCTCGAAAATTAGGTTAGGGGGAAGCACCGGAGCGGGGCTCGCTGAGCTTAGGGCATTTCCAACACCGACCCATAAACCGCATGCGTTGTAACCATCCAAGCACAAATTGATTCATCGAGCTTAAATCATTCTAGGCAAGGTGGTTGGTGTGGACGCAATGCAAGGTCAGGAACGCGTGCACGCGGTGGTCAAAACTCAAAACCCAAGAGGCAGATGTGTAGCAACTCTTGCAGCAAAGCAGACCCGACCATGATGAGTTTGAGCCCCACATGCACGCAGAAGAGAACAGCTAGCAGATCCGAGCTGGTATATTGGATCCAAACGCCAAGGACAGCGAGAGAACAAGTCAAAGGACACCGTACCCACCCGTAGTACTTGAATGTACAACCGTACGACTGACCGGCGGCGTACTGTACGTGGTGCTGCAGTCGTGCAGATGCTCTGGCCGCACGCTAGCTGGATATCACGTTGCATCCCCGTAAATAAAAGTTCACCAGGATTTCCCGAATATGAGGTTCTGAACGAGGACATGTGATTCCTGAATCTTGGGAAAACTGAGACGTTGTTTGCTGCAGGGGTACAGAAGATCCTCTTCTACTCGCGAGCTTAAATGAGCTAATAGTAAAATCCTGAAAAATAAAAAATAAATTATTATTTTTGTGTGGCAAAAATTGATAAATATTTTGAATGCTTGTAAAGTTTCATCATGGCAAAAGAAAAAAATGTCAGCTCTGCCTCAAAGCTAAACACAAACACTAGCAACCCATTTGATATATTTTCTGGGGAGCCATGTAGTACAATTTCATCGGTGAAACCCAGTGCATAACCGGACAAATTCCCACTTTCTTCAGCGATAGCTTACAAGATTGAAACGATCTAACATGTCCCTATGACCTACTAGTTTAATGAGTGCACACAATTATTTGCACAGATCGATCCAGATCAAGCAATAATCAGCAGGTACCACCTCTACACAGGACAGCTGGGAAAGGCAGCCCCGGCATTCAACTCCAGGCCACCGTTCCAAGATCTTGATGCTGATCTATGCATCATCCCCAAGAAGCAAGAATAGTAGTAGTATTAGTTTGTGATGTTAGGTTAAAAGTACACCTCTAACCCGCCTGACTTAATAATACACGAAAGAACACAAAGAAATCCCAGATGAGTAGGCAGGCAAGAGAGGGAGATCGATGTGGATTGGATTGAGCCACTGGCCTGCCTTCTCCATGAACTGTTTTATTGGACCACCACCACTGATAACAACTGAAAGTAAGCAACTGCATGTACTACTATAGTAGCATGATTGGGCATTAAGAATGGCGTGTGTACGTAGGCATCAAGAGGCTCCAGCTTGTCCAACGACGAGTCCAGCTGGGTGCTGCATTAATCAACGATTAGGAGCCCCTTCTTTTTTCGAGCCGTAGACTAATTGCAGCGTGCAGTACGCATTTGGATTTTGGGGGCTGCGGTATCCTAGTGACGTGTGCAGCTAGCTTCATATTCTTCGGGAGACGACTCGCATAGAGAATACGTTAGCTTTGAGATTCGTCTGTGTTGTTCCGATCGTCCTTGATTCGGTAGCAGTTGTTTGTAGTGCGATGCCGCATACAAAATCACGCGCGCTATATATCCTTGTCTACAGATCGTACGATATGGTACTAGCTGCTAGTATTGTAGAGTACTATCCTGACTTGAGGCCATCGAGAGTCTGCATGAGGTTTACAAGGAAGATGCGGATCAATGGCAATTATTGGAAGCTTTCCATGCTTGAAGCTGATCGCTAACCCAGCCTACTGATGGATGTAGCTATCGATCGACCGCCCGGACGTACGTCGGCATCGCGGACAAACTAACCAAACCGTTCCGTCTTACGTCTAAGGCCCCGCTTGGAATAGGGGTAAATTTATACACCCGTATTACATTTACAAGTGTAAATCACCAGCCATGTGTGATTTTCAACCGGAAATGAAAACGGCTGATTGAGGTTTGTATCTTTTACAGGTGTATAAGTGTGGAAAACGACAATCCAATAAGGCCCTAACACCGCGAGCATCATGTGACTGGCCTCCATCAGCAACGGCGTTCCATTCTCATGAAGTAAGCAAACGACAGCGACCCAGCGCTTCTCATCTCATTATCCTCTGCATGGTGTTTTTCTTCAGGGCAAGTTTATCCTTCAGCATCTCATTAGGGATGGATGGATGGATGGAAGGATGTTAATCGGCTAACTAAAGGAATTGACGGAATCTCTCGCCCGACCCCGACATTTGTTTCCCGCAGTCGCGAACGAGGTCAACACGCGTCTTCTTGATTTCACCGCGACATTTGCTCGCATGGACAAAAGGTTCACTACCTCGCCATGGCTCAACGTTTAACGAGGGCCACATGTGAAATGTGTTAAGGAGAAGGCAGCGTAGCCGCACGTTCGTGTGTGAAAGAGACTTGCGACTTGAAAGAGACGAACTTCGGCTACAGCTGTCGAGGTTAGTTTCTTCTTCTTTTATACCTTTTTTTTAGAAACATTTTGATTTATACTCAGTCGAACTGTCTAGCTTTGCATGTTTGGGCCTTGTAAGTGATAAGGCCCACGGGATATTCAGCAATACCACTCCCGGTCCTTCCTGCTCCGGTCGTTGGCAGTACAATGAGTCAAATAGGGTATGCCATAACATTGGAATTGCTGGTTACCATCACTACAGCAAACAATTTTTCTTTCAGACATTTTGACCAAATACAACAAAATGTTTGAAATTCAGATTTGTTGGGGCCTTCTCACAGAGAGAAGACGCCCTTCAAAAAATAGGGTATGCTGCTTAGTGTGGCGTGCACACGGTATTCTTTAGTAAAAGGCGAAAGAATAGTTCGCTTTGTGCTCACCACGCAGCTGCGTGATTTCTAACACTAGCACCACCCGCTCTTATGTAGCCCACCTCTCTCGCCTCTCTCCCTCAGCTAGGCGAGGTGGGACTAAACGGAACCATTTGGACGCCCTCTGCTTGCCCTCCGCTGCCCCAGACGCACGTTACGTCGGGCCTGGAATGTCAGCCCAGCAGCAGTGACGCGAACGGCCCAAACCAGCTGTCCATGGCGTCCTACGCGGCCTTTTCCTTTCGCGATCGTGCGACGGCGCTTGCGCGTGGAGGGAAATTTGTTGCCACCTCTTCACTTGCCTTAAAAAAAACCTCTCTTCGTTCATGTACGATGCGTCTGTCTATCTGGCATTGTGTGCTTTTGTGTTCACGATCACCGGCCATGGAAATGATGCACGTCCATGTTTTTTTGTGTTCACGGAGAATCCGATGCACTGATCTTGCAGGAAAGAAAACATTCTTGTGCAGGTATTCCCATCAAAAGGGTATATAGAATTCAAAGAAAAATGGAGCGTTCCAGCTGGTGAAAGAATGATCTGTTAGAAATTATAATCTGTGCATAGGAGGGACTTTGCACAAAATGAGCTTAAAATTCAGAAGATGACAGCATTCCAGCTGGGACAGTTCCTTGTTTGGATCTTTTTTTGTCGACCAAACTCATGTGCTGCTCTGCTGCCAACTACTCCCTTCGTCTCATGTGTCAAAAACGTTCTTAGGGAGTAGCATTTACCCCAGCCCAGTGTATGCCCGTGACGAATATGCAATGCAGAGTCATTTTATTTATGCGCTAAATAATCTAGTGCAAAGGTACAGAGCCGCAGACACAGTTTGACATACTCTTGCTGATACACGACGGCAATCTTCTCTCTATAAATCCACGGATAGCGCGGTTCACAAAAGCGATAGCAAACTTAGATTCCCACGAGCAAGTCCACTACAGTTCTAGAGACCCGAGCAGAGCTACTGATGCTTCATCCGCTAACCGAAATCGACCTCTCTCTTCGTGAGGACCTGCCGTACTTCCCATCCAATGGACTCGCACTCCTCGATCCGCTGGGCGAGCGGGAGCGCGAGGGAGACTCGTCTCTGAACCTCCGCCTTGCGGGCCGAGGTGATGGAGACCTGTCAAAAGGCAGCAGGTTCAAAGCATCATTAGGTGGAGAAAAAGATCAAGAATCATACTGTGTTAAAGTCTCCAGCAGCTACACTGAAAGCTGGAAAGAAGAGCAGGGACACCTTGAGTAGCTTCGGCCGCGGTAAGATGGCCGCCCCCTTGGGGAAGGAGAGTGCCGCCGATCGTAAGACCGACCTCTGCTACTGCAGGATGTGCAAACAAACAGTCAATTGAGTGGCCGGCATTTGGAGTTGAACTAATGACAAGCTACGTGTGGGTGCAAAGAAACAAGCAGCAAACCTTTCTCTAGTTCTCATCTCAGCAGGCTTCTTTCTGTTCTCCTGTGCAAAAACAACTGCAACTTCTCTACCAAGAATGACCTGTCCATCCATGTAGTATTTTGCGTCTGCCGCATCGTTGGGATCAAAGTACTGCACAAACCCAAATCCCCGTGGCTCCCTGCAACGGACCCAACAAAGTAGAAAGATCATATCCATCCTTAAAAAGGGTTAAAAGCTTATGGCCCTGAGCAATATAACAGAATTTCTTCAAAGCAGTACACAGCAACCAAACCAGTGTCAACTTCCAATAGTCAAAGACACACGCAGATTTAAGTAAAACAAGTAAAAAGTGCACTCGGCTGCTGACCTTGCACTTCATAAGAGTTCTAATACAGACTTCGAACTCTTCATGATCACTTGCAAATCTCTTAAACCTGTAACTATATCTTCCGTTCTCTTCAATAGTGATCTTAGTTGCATTTGTATGTCTCTTAACTTGCAAGTCTCTATTTCTTCCATTCTCTTCAACAATAATCTTTAACTGCATGTTTCTTAACTTGCAACTTCTCTATCTTTCCTTCTCTTCAACAGTACTCTTAACACTTGTCTTCAAAAGATTACTTCCACTGTTAATTCCAAGGGGTTCACAAAAGTATTTAATGTACGCTGATACAACTATATTGCAAACAACTATCTTGAGAGGTGGATTATCCTATGGCTAAAGCGGCATGTGCTATCCTACAAGCTCGAATAGCAAATATGGATATGGCAGTATGTTACTGCAAAAAATTGCTAATATCTGCAGTTGTAATGGACAATGAACAGGTCTAGATAGAGTGCCTTACTGAGTATAGTAATCCCTTGGAATATATACGTCTTTAAGACGACCAAACTGTGCAAATGGCCGGCGAAGGTCATCTGGCCTGCATTCATAATTGATGATGAGTTAAAAAGGCTAGGAGGAAAGAAGAAACTCACATCACTTACATGGAAAGAATAAAAAAATTGATAACATAAGAAACAGCAAGATAGGAAGGGAGAGACGCGCACAGACGAATGCCAGTTAAGCAGCAGATAGCAAAAGGCAACACATATGACTAATGCCTATTCAAGGATGCATTTTGAGGTTTATCCCTATTGGTTAGTGCTGATCCCCCACATGGGAAGGCATGGGGTAACAACCGAAGATGGACTCATTTTAGTACCACCAAGTTATATTCAAAACTAAATGTATAGACTTAAAAAACTATCTTAGTTGAACATGAATACATCCATGCTTTAAAATAGAATGAGGATAGAATGTCAAAAATGCATTTACCATATTTTCTGAATACATCCATGCTTTAAAATAGAATGAGGATAGAATGTCAAAAATGCATTTACCATATTTTCTGAATGTGTTACACCAAGGTGAGTTTAGGTAGGAAATTCCACAAATAATACACCGGATACGAAAATGCATGCTAGTTTGGCCTAGGAGAAAGTTTAGCTAACATATACTCCCTCCGTCCGCGAATAAGTGTACATCTAGCTTTTGTTCCAACTCAAAGTTTTAAAATTTTGACCAACTTTATAAAAAATAATAGTAACATATATGACATCAAATTGATATATTATCAAAGTACAATTCAAAACGAATCTAGTGATACTAATTTAGTGCCATAAATGTTTTTACTTTTTTCTAGAAAGATGGTCAAAATTTTAAAACTTTGACTTAAGACAAAAGCTAGATGTACACTTATTCGCGGACGGAGGGAGTATGACAAATTGCTTATTCTTGGATGCATTTTGAAATTGATGCCTCATTAGTGCTGAATCCCCCACATGGAAAGGCACAGGGCAACAACCGAAGATGGGCTTATTTTATTGTACCACCAAGCTATATTTTAAACTAAATATATATACTATTAGACTTGCAAAACTATCTTAGTTGAAGATGAACACACGTTTCCTCATCAAAATAAAATGAGGATAGAATGTCACAGATGCATTTACCATACTTTCTGAACATGTTTAACACCAAGATGAATTTAGGTAAGAAATTGTAGAAATATAAATACACATGCTAGTACTAGCCTGGGAAGTTCTGTGGAAACCTTACCTGCAGTCACGACGAAGGTTCCTGACCAAAAGACTGGTTGGGAGATCTCTACCCCGACCATCATAACGATCACGGGGACTTGGGCTACGGGCCCTTCCCCTGTAGCCTCTCGGTGGTGGGGATGGGCTGTAGCTGTAGCCTCTCCTCATATTGGTCTACAAGAAAACAATAAAGCATTATTACTAAAACAATTCCATGCGCCACAAAATGACCATACTAGCCTATTTGGTGCAATGAAGATTAAGCAAGGCATAACCTAACCATCAAGCATTAACTTCAAGGGATGTTCGAATAGGGAGAAGATTGTAATGATCGTTTCGTGCTCAAAACATCATTATTTTGTCCATTGTACAAGATGTCATCGCTTCATCATCACATGTTTTCTCATTTAAATTTAATACTCCCTCCGTTCACTTTTGTAAGTCGTTTCAGACAACTCAAAATAGGTTGTTTTGCATATTGTCTGAAATGTCTTCAAGGTCTTATAAAAGTGAACAGAGGAAGTAATAATTTATAGTTACATTGATGCAAACATTAGTTGCTAGAGATGACACTAAAACACAAGTATGTAAGTTTACATAATGGCCTTCCTAAAATTAACTTATATGACTTCGCGGGGATAGTTCACTACAGATTTCAGTTATTTTGTCTGATCTTCATGAAGTATAGAAAAAACAATAACGAGCACAAGCTATCATCTAAAAGACTAACACCATCAGGCCCGCTGGGTCAAAGGGCGAACAGGACGTTTTAAGTACCCCCACAGTTAACCAACCTATCAGACTCGTGGGAGTATCTCTTAGGAGATCACAAGAATACTTCCTCGAATCAACACAAGGGAATGACAAACAGGTTACGATGAAACATTGACTACCCCACAGTTATTGTGCGCATGAATGAACATGAACACTGGCAACCAGAAATTCAGAGCAACGACCACACTATATAACGGCAACGCTGCCGCACCGAATTTGCTTCAGACCTATCCAGACAGTCTAACGAACCAACAGATCTGAGGCGCGATTACAACCGCAATCCATCATCCACTTACATCTTCTACCATTATTATAGCATGAGCGGAATCGTCAATCAGGACCGGCAATAATTTTTGGAATATAAACTGCTTAAATTTCCACGGGGATCACGCGAAATCCGGGATCAGGAATACATCGCAGTGATTAGGTGAACTATATCAGACGGATGATCACAGGCAACCAAGCTACCAAGCAAATCGAGCGAAGCTTACCGCGGACGGGGAGGATCGATCGGAGTGGCGCCGCCAGAGGGGAGGAAGGAGACGAGATCAAGGTTCGCGTGGAGTCCGGAAGCTTCCCGAGGCGACGGGGAGTGGCGCTGCCTTTATCGACTGAGCCGGTGTCGCGCAGACGTTGGATCGGGACACCCCGTCCTAACTTGTGCGGTTGGACGGTGATGGATGCAGTGGGCCGAAACCGTTTTGGGTCATAGGTGGATGGGCTTCTCTCCCCATTTTTTTTAACAACAATAAGTGTCACGATTTTGAACTAACTCCAATTCAAAACTGCGACACTTTTTTTACATCCAATTCAAAACTGCAACACTTATTTTGGATCGGGGGAGTAGTATTTTTTTTTAAGAAATTGTTGAAAATAAAGGTCAAACGAAACAAAAGAAAATGATGAAATCACACATAAATGGATATAGAAAATTCAAAGAACTCAAGAGTATCAAACATACATATAATGTCGAGTCTCATATGACTTGTCAAAATTTCCCTCGACAACAAAAAAAATTCGTGTTCAAAGGGATATAAATTGGTGTTTTCTTCCGCAAACATTTTTTGTCAAAATTGTACACTAAACTTAAGGAAAACATAGAACCGGGTCATACACCAATTTTTTCTAGAAAAAGTATATGTTGGCATTGCTTTTTTACAATTTTTTTTGAGCATCAGTACAGACACAAGCGCTCATATACACGCGCATACACTCATCCCTCTGAATGCACACACGCACACCCTACCCCTATGAGCACCTCCGAGAGACTGAGCCGGCATATCCTACCCCTATGAGCACCTCCGAGAGACTGAGCTGGCATATCATCTTGAGATTTACGAAGTCACCGTAGGCGCCTCGTCGTCGACGGGAACGTCTCCTCCCACTGAAAGCGCATCGCCGGAAGTCCTGAAATAAATCCAGGAATAATGCGAGCACCAGGATTTGAACCCCTGGTGGGTTGAGGATACCACTGTCCACCTAACCATCTCAACCACAGGTTGGTTCGCTATGAAAGATATATACATTGACATATCTAGATCTAGATTGCTTTGTATTTTTCATTTGCAACTAGAAAGTACTCCCTCCATTTCGAAGTTCTAGCTTTGTTATAGGTCAAACGTTTTTATATTTGACCAAGTCCACAGGAAAATGTGTTAATACCTAGAACATTGAGTCTATTTTACTTGGAAAAAAACATCAAATCTATTTCGTAATGAATATAACAAAATCAATTTGATGTTTTAACTATTGATATATCTCCCTATCGGTTTGATGAAAATTAAGAAAATAACTCAGTATAAAACTAGAGCGTCAATTAATTTGAAACGAAATGACTATTGTTTTACAAAATCAAATTACACATGGCCCTATGTGTCTTATGCAGCAGCACATGCTCTGGCCCTATTGTTTCACAAAATCAATTTACACTTCGGAGCTCCCCCAGCGGCGCATGTCGTGCTCGATGGCGAATCATGCGTCCCAGTTCGGCGAGTCCGCCGGGTAGTGTGGGTGGTGGCGGAGCTAGGGTGTGAGGCCAGCATGGCGATCTCCGCCGCCCGTGCGCGGTCAGACTACGACACTATTGACACTTGAACCCTGTCGGGGTTGAGGTGCCAGCCGTGCGGGAGGTTCACGAGTAGCCACGACTTCGGCACATGATGCTCCCAAAGGTAGTGGCACCGACGGACGGGGATGTACATGCGCTAGCGTACCGGCCGCGGCTGCGGCACCATTGTGAATTGGCCGGGTGGTGCGTCGACGATGAGGCGGCCTCGTGTCGTGCTTGCCACACTTGAAGAAACCAATGATGGCGGCGGCTAGGGTTGGTGTCGGCCTGCCAGGGGCAAGAGAAAGGAGTGGACTGGAGATGAAAGTGGATGAGCCGACCCCAACAGAACGCTTGCAATTCAAAAGGACGAGCATGGACTGCTTTTCTGTGGTTGATGTGTGTGCCCGAGCGCACGCGTTGAATTTAAAAGGACCAGTGAAGGTTGTTGTCCGGATCCAGGGCGGACACCGAGCAGTCGTGCACGTGTCCATCTCGTGTTCGTATGGACTCAAATCTGGTACAAAATTAAGACAAGAATATGTCAAGACAAACAATATTTACGTTTGAGTCGACGCATTTGGCCGTGAGTTTTGGCCGCGTGAACCCGAACAGACACAAGCGAACCAAATGCGTGGCCGCGTTGGAGTTAGCCTAAATAAACTGAGGTAGGTTAGGAACACTACATCCTGTGGCGATCCAAGCGATGGAGATGGAAAGCTCCAGAATGGCGCGTGCCCACTCTGATCCCCGCGACAGTCCACAGAATGCCGCACTCTATCGGGACGCCGTTCGTGGTCGATGTGGTAGTACCAACGACACATGCCACTATCTTCCCTCCACATGTCGAACAAACACTCCATTGACACTCTGAACAGTACCAGAGATAATTGACAGGATGCAACAGGCGTGACGAACTTTGTAGAGCGAAAAGCTCTGCCTACTTTTCGTACTACTAGTAAGTTTGCACGTGCAACGCACATCTTAATCGTTGGAAACTGAAATCACATAAGTATAAAATAAAATAAAAGGAGTTTTAAAATATATGAATTAAATGGATGCACAATGTCTTGAGTTCACTGAAGTTGTTTCTTAGAAGAGAGACTACATCTGATGATGTTGTTGCATGGAGACAATAATATATTGTTTAATACCCAGTGCTTAATAAGTTGTAAAAGATAAAAAAATCGAGTTGCGATTGGAGAGTAGCCTTGCATTGTGTTTAGTACATGGAGATGTAATCTTTTGGTCTTAATATCATGGTGTGAGCAATTGATACCTAATCTTAGAAAAAGATATTAATATCATGGTGTAAGCAATTGATAACTAAAATATGAGAAAAGTTCAAGAGATAAAAGTTTGATCCATCGATATGAGATTACTAACCAAATGTTTATATAAATCTGGAAATGGCATGAAATTTCCAGGACTTGATTACATGTTGCGAATACTCAGAACTCAGCTTGATGACTACTAAAATGAAAAAGATATATCCTAGATAAAAATATCAATGGCATTGAACCAGTGTTCTGAAGTAAAATCTTAACACCAACAGATTTTAGGGAGTTCCTTTTTTTTACAGTCAAAGGAGCTCACCTATATCGCTCAAGATTACTCAGTTTGAAAAAAAAAGGCAAGATCGTCCGGAGCGGCATTACGCACAGCCTCGGGTCAGTAACTTGCAAGGGTAGCTTTGCAGAGAGTGGTGCATAGAAATTAGCCTCTCTGCAAATAAAAGACAGTACTGAACAAAAATCTGGGCCCAGCTCCTCAATTTCACACAGGAGGCCCATAATCTCTTATCTGTTTTGTTTTCTTGAGTTCCACATCTCTACCCGTGCTTGACAATCAGATTTGAAGGCAACATCGGGCCATTTTTTCCCCTTTGCAAGCTGTACCCCATCTTCGAGAGCAAGTATTTCAGCAAACACAGAGAGTAGAATACTCATACCTCTAAGCAGCGGCTAGCATGAACTTACCTCCAGTATATCTTGCAATTACTCCCGTGGTCACACGAGCATTAGCACCTCAGAACGCCACATCAACATTAACTTCGATAATCTGGATGTCTCCAACTCACATCTCAGCTTGCTAGGATAGGGATAATCTTCATATGGAGAGAGCAGAGAGCAGGTTTCCTGAACCACATCAGGAACCCATTTTGTCAGATTTTAAGGGGCTTCATATAATTTTTTGCCTGCTGCTAGGAATTTATTTGTATGTACTGTTGCAGGTGAGATGCTGAGAATAATAATGGATGTTCTACTAAAAAGGTACAGGTTTTGTGCGTTCCAGCAACAGTGTTAGTTCTTGAAAAAAAATGTAATAAGTCGAGGGTTACATTCCTTTGTTTTGATTATCTCTGTCCTCTTTTCTCGTTTCCAAACGAAAGTGGATCTCTCATCTCTGAAAAATGGAAAAGTAGGTCTCATTCTCATTTTTAGATGCAATTTTGTACAGTGGTCGTAACAAGCAATATGCAGTAACAAGCAAAAAAAACAGAGTTTGCTCAACTTGGCAATTCAACGTGCAGGGAGGGGCGTGTTGTGTAGCATTAAAACCATTTATCTTGTGAACGTCACCTAGGAAGTTTTCTTCCAATAACGACACACTGGTCAAGATATACAACAACTCCGTAATGAACATCATTGATGTATATGCCTAGTTAAGTCCTGTTTTGGCAATCAACCTATCTATCAAAATTTGTTAACTGTATCAACATAAGCTCTGCAAATGTGACTAAATCGGTAAAGTATTTATTTCTATAGTGGACAACAAATGAAATTGTTCAAGAGTTAAATAGCATGGCCACCCTTATTAGAATAACCTAGTTTCCTTCACGCAATACATGTAGTGGTAAACATATTGTGCACTGTTCTGTATGCAAATTAAAATAAAAAGGAAAACTCTTTTTTTATCTTGTTGAAAATCTTCACCTTCCTTTAGAAATACATCCTCTGTTTTAGAAAATCTGGGCGTAGAAGTTTTTTTTCTTGAACTTATAGTTAACTCAATAAAGAATGGTGTTTGAATTAGATCTTGGAGTTCTTTTGGCAGATATTTCAAAACCTTACAGATAGCTTAATCTTTTTTGTTAGCTTCTATTTCAGACACAGTGCAGGTTGTTGGACGTTGGGTGCACATATACCTTAGTGAAAGATAAATAGAGAGAGGGGGGAATGCACATATACCTGGCGGATAAGGCGGGGACTTAGGTTATTGTGCGTGTTGTTGTATGGGTGTTACGGAGGATGGCGACGGCGTTAACAGGGTTGGCGGCAAAACTATGCAAGAAAATAAAAGATATATTAGATTCAAAGAGAAGGTGCACTATGCACATTAAAAGAGTTTTTCTGCTAGTCATAGAGCATTATCGACATTGTACTGCAAATAAATTAACCTATCAGAAGTTCTAAATGACCCAAAGTATCAGAGAATAAGGAAATGGGGAGGGCTACATACATATGTCAAGTTGAAAATCTGAAACCAAATCCAAAGCTATAGCACAACCAACTAAAGAAAGCTCGCTGGAGTCAGGCTCGAGCTCAATCCATGCGGCAGGCTACAATATTATGAACACAAAGATTACTACCATATATCAGCTCCACGAGTATTTGTTGTGAAAAACGTATAAGCAGACAACTTTGAAACCTAACAAGACCAGCATTATAAGAATCAAATTAATGCGTACTCCTACTGTCAGAACAAAGCTAACAATACGATGCAATAAAGAAACAAATTGACGCAATTAGTGAGAAACACAATAGAGACTGCTCCTACTGTCACAAGAATGGATAGCAAAATCTCTCTTTAAGAGAAAAAAATAGGGTCGCAAGCTGAGGAATATCCCTAGCCTTGGGAGGCATATGAAGTTCAGGGAACTTATATGGAGGTAGGGCGATGTCCATACAGGGGGTTGGTAATGCTCAGGTACAAGGGGCTGCTGGTGGAGAGGGAGGTCGGGGAGAGGTCGCCATCTCTGTTCCAGCCGGAGACGATGTTGTAGGTGAACGTCGCCGGAGACCGGAGTACCGGAGAGCAAGGGTTAGAGCACCAACCAGGAGTCCGGTGAAGAACGAAGCTGGATCCAACTCCCCTCCACGCACCAAGCCATGAAAGGACCAAAAGAGCAGCCGACACCGTCGCCACCGTCGAAGACCGAAGTGGCGGACGCCCAAGGCCAGAGAAACAGGCCCGGCTCGACATCAACAAAGAGTACAGCGGAGATCAACGGAACCCCAACTCGCAGGACCCAGATGCCCAGATCCGAGACCAAAAGGCACACAGCCCCTCATCGACGCCGAGGGTGACGACGGATGGGCGAAGAAGGGGGAGGAGGCGGCGACCCGCGGCGGGGAGGCTCCCGGCGACGGCGGGGCGGCTCTGGCGGGACGGGGGCGGAGGCGGCGACCCGCGGCGGG
>NC_057797.1:107022051-107050558 GCF_018294505.1 Triticum aestivum
GCTCTGGCGGGACGGGGCGGCTCTGGCGGAGGCAGCGGTGAGGAGGTCGTGCGGGGGGCGGCGGTCTGCAGAGGAGGAGGTCGTGCGGGGGCGGTTCTCTTCTTCTTTTTTTTTGACTACGGGGCGAGTGCGGGGCGATTAGCGATCGATCGTGGCTTGTTGCGTGGTTGGTAGCGTTAAACACAGAATGATTAAGGGCCATTAGATTTTGATGATGAATGGGTGTGATTGTTTGGATCTGCCCCTTTCTTTCTTTTATAGTAGTAGTAGATAGTAGATTATCTCCACCCACGAACGCCGTAGCACGAGAGATAAATAAATCAGAAGATGCAAGAGGCGAGGCGAGCATGGCAGCACGAAAATCTTCACCCACGTTTCATAAAAAAGAAATGTTTTTTCAAGGAAAAACACATAATAAATAGTTTAATTATGCATGTCAAGTAGGAGTATTTTTTTTAATATGCAGTCATGCCCAGATTGCGCATAGCTTTGCATATCATATCATGGGAACTTTTCGTGCTGAAATTTCCTTTCAAGGGAGCAGAGTAGTTCATCCCGGCAAAGCCATTGCTCTTTTTTCATTCTCTTTTCCTTTTTGCGAATATTGGGCAGAGACATCGGACCACTGAAAAGTGCATGCACGCCTAAATATACTTTTTTATTGAATTCTTTCTACTCCCTTCAAAAAGAATCTCACACGCAGGAGGGCTTTGTTTTTGGATGTTTTTTTTTGAGTTTTTCTAATGTTTATGTCCTGCTCAAAGAGATGAGATGGCGGCGGCTGTTTGTGTCCTGCTCAAAGAGATGAGACGGCGGCGGCTCTTCAAGGATAGAATAAGATTCTCCCCACCTAGCACCCGTCTCGGTGATGCGTCTAGCGTCATCGAAGGGCGTGTGGAGATTTGTCTTCAACGGATCTCACGGGATTTGGTCGACGTTTGTCTTCCGTGGATCCAAGTGGATTCGGTCTTTGTTCATGTGTACAAGTTGGATCCTCCTATTCTAAACTTTCTCTTCAACGGCGGTAAAAACAAGTTTTGTCCGGCTTCAGGGAGAGAGGGGCGACGACGACAGCGCGCCTTTGCTCGCTTCAGTGTTTGTAGTTGTCGCTAGATGGTCTATGAATCCGCACGTAATATTATTTCTGACATTCGTTGGACCGATGATGAATAGATTGATAATTTTCTTAAGGAAAAAAAGAGTCGAGCGTGCGTTTTTCTTGCAGGAACAGAGGGAAGCACCGAGTATTTCGCAGCGCAGTGTGGCTTGTAGGCCTGCTGCATGTAGCGTGGGTGCACTTGAGGAGGTGCGTAAAGGACACGCGCACATACACGTCACGATACGATCAGGCACCACAAACCAAAGCCAGAAAAGAAAGCCGGCCTACTCATATTCTTTTCCTCGAGCTTCCGTGCAAGACGACGGTGAGTGCGCTCTCAGCCGTTACACCAGCAGCTCCTCCTCGCCCTCCCTTAAAGCATTACTAGTAGAGCCTTTAAACTCTCAAACCCTTAAAAATAATTAATTTTTTTACAGTTTTCGTCGAAAAAAAACCGTAGACTAGAATCTCTTAACCCTTAAATTCTCAAAAAAATTTAAAGGTCCAACTCTCAAACCCTCTCCCAATTCTCAAAATTAAGGATTGGGGAGCAAAATCTAGCCCAACCCTCATTTGGCAGTTATATTCCCGCGAAAGGGAAAAATCCTCCCAACTCCCGCGACCGCCGCTGCTAGTTGCCCCCGTCGCCAGCGGCCGCCCCGCCGACCTCCCGCGCGCAACGACAACGTCGTTCATGAGGAATATTCCGTTATAAGGGTTGTGTTTGAGGGTTCTAATCTTTGCCCCTGTTTTTTAACCTGTAGAAGTGCAAAAAAGATCATTTTTGACCCTTAAAACACTAGCGAGGGTTCGAGGGTTTGAGAGTTCTTGTAGTAATGCTATTTACCTTCCTCATATCCGCTGCCCCTCGCTGCGGTATAAACACCGATTTCGTCCCGTAATATCCGGTTGATTGGAGCGAGATAAATCCATCCCAATTACTCCTCTCCATAAATCCTTTGCACTCTATCTACTACTACTTAGTAGTACCAAATATAAAAAAGAGGCAGTCCAGTCCAGGGCAGGGCCGTCGTACATGCAAACAGCTTTTCCTTTTTAGGCCGTGCTTGCGTCCTTGAGAGTTCAGACTCTGGAGGGTCCAGAGCTTCCGTTATCCCCCAGGAAGGAAGAGCGAGGAGCAGCAATTCATCCTTCTTGCCACTAAACCGGCGATTCGGTGGCCGATCAAGGTACGCTTCTCCACGATTTCCCCTTCTTCTTGTAGATGCTCTCTTGCTGCTGTTCTTCGGATTAGGTTTCCCTGCTCCGCCCTCGAGAGAGAAAAGGATTTCTCTCTTGTTTGCTGCTGCTGATACCTCTAGGGCGCGTGCCGTCAGTGCCTTCCTTTCTCCGATTGGAATCCCTCATCGACTTCTCGGCCCCCCTCTGCTGATTTGCTTTGATGGCCGTTGCCGATTTCCCCCAAAAGTATCAGTAGAGTGTTCTCGACGACATGATCCAGCTTAGTAGTATTCAGGTTCAGGCTTCATGGCACTTGTTGGTTTTTCTCTGTTTCCCCCCTTCAGGTTCCGGTCCACAGCTAAACGAATTTTAACTCCTCATTGTCTGCCACCGTTTGATTCCTTAATACTTTGAATGAATGAAAGAAACCGATCATCTTTTTCATTATGTAAGGTTTTGAATTGCAGCAAGTTCAATCATGTTTGTGCTCTTGCCAAGGATAGCGGTTGGTGGATGGTTGCCCCCATGCCGTCATCCTAGTCTTCACCATACACAAAGTTTAAGGACTTTGGAAGGATATCCAATCCAAGTCGTCACACATAAAGTTAACGACTTCGGCTGGATATTCAATGAATAATTCGACCACTTCGTCCTAAAAATAATGATTCGAGTATCCTGTAGCTGGATGTTTCAGGTTCACCAATCATCCCCAGCCCTATTTTTGGCGTCGATCGATTACCATTTAGCAGCAAACGTATCTCGCAGTTACTACATCGGAAGTTTTCACTCCATGTCTTCAAACATATATACTCCAGTACAACACAAATTAAGTTCGTGCCGACAATACCTTTCTCTTTGTCAATTGTGCCGACAAACCCTTGCGATTGGACAGCGATTAATGTGTCAGATTATCAGAAACATTGCGTCTGACCGACCGCGACGCGCCTCGCTATCTCTCCCCTTCTCCTCCACACGCCTCTTGCTGAAACTTCTGCCTAATTATGTCGAGAATACGCAGTTCGGTAGTACAATACTGAACTACTGACACGTATCTGACATAATGATACGTACATCTCTGAATTCTGACAGGTGTTCGTGGAGGAGGATCATACAAGTCGATCGGGCGCTCGGAGGACACTGCTGGGAGGATGTTGACCAGAAGACTGCAGGGGTGCAGCAGCGTTCTTCTGCTCGTGTTTCTCATTCTCGCCAACGCGTCAGGTACATGCGTATTGCGCAGCGTTTGCTTTCGGTTGGTTCGGTAGTCGCTCGCTTTCTACTTTCCATTATTCAGATTCCTTCCTAGTGTGGCCTTGAAATGCATCGCCATAGAGTGTAGACTGTAGGGTAGATGTCCTGGACAACTTTTATATATTCTGCGAACAAACACATTCTGGCTCGCGGTTGCTCCGCGATCATTTTCAGGTCTTGACCCCTTGTGAAAACGGCCATACTGCATTTTCGTGTAGTATAGAACCGCATTTTTGCACGGAGACTGTAAAGCTGAAAAATATCTTTGTGCCTAACCGGTGAACGAAATATTTCAGCATCCATGCACCAATTTGACACATAATCAGATTTTTTCAGCCGGCTAATAAACTGAAACTTAAACAATTTTCATATGTTTGTCACTGCATTGTGATTTGCAGGCACCTTCTCTGAAGAACAAGAAGCTGCTGAGGAGAGCAGGAGGCGGTCGCTGGCGACGGGGCAGTTCTGCGTGGCGAAGCAGGGCGCGGACCCAACCGCGCTGC
Organism: Triticum aestivum; assembly: GCF_018294505.1. NCBI lineage: Eukaryota > Viridiplantae > Streptophyta > Magnoliopsida > Poales > Poaceae > Triticum > Triticum aestivum. Next base: position 107,026,087 of record NC_057797.1, read on the forward strand.
AGACTGGGCTCAACTACGCGTGCGGCCCCGGCCACGCCGACTGCGGCCCCATCCAGCCCGGCGGCAAGTGCTACAAGGCCAACGACCTGCCGGGGCTCGCCTCCTACGCCTACAACGACTACTTCCAGCGCAACGCCGCCTCCGGCGCCAGCTGCAACTTCAGCGGCACCGCCGTCACCACCTCCGACGACCCCAGTAAGCACCACCCTGCTCCTCCCTCCCCTCCCACCCACACGTTGTTCTCCTTCTTGTTCCCGGCGGGCTCTGATACTCCTGTGGTTCCTCGTTTGCAGGCTCGGGGCAGTGCGTCTTCACCGGAAGGTGAGCGAGTATCTTCGATGTGCATGCATGGCGCGCCACTGTATCGTCCTCTGACGAAGTTCACAACTGACATGTGTAAACGTTCACGTGCAGCTCCATGGCGGGAGGCTCCAACGGCACGACGCCGGCGGCGAGCGCCCCTACCAGCCTCTTCCCGCCGTCGACCTTCACGCCGGGCTTCGGAGGGGGGCCCACCAGCTCCTTGACCCCTCTGGGGGACGACGCGGACAGCGTCATGGCCGGCGCTCGCCGGGCGCTCTGCGTGCTGCTGCTCCTGCTGCCGCTCTTCCTCTTCTGATCGACGCCTCCGCTCGACTGTAAATTCTACTCCATGGCATGGCATTCGTTGCATTTTACTAGGGAATATTACTATCAGGTCACATGTTTTTTGTTCTTCAGAAGTAAACCATATGTGGGTGTACATGTCAGGTCGGATCTTCTATAAACCAAACTATACTATATGTAAAGGATGTTTTTCCCTTCCTGAAATCTAAAAAGTGCGTGCGCGCGCGTTGGAGAGGACGAGCGGCCGCTCGGTCACTCGCATGCATGCATACATGCGTTTGTCTGGTAGTGCATGTGATTACTGGCATTAAATGCGGTTAGACTTATAACATGTGAAGGACAAAACAGATCCATGTGTATTTGTTTCGGGTTTTCAAATTTTTAAAAAGCCATATCTTTCAAAGCATGTGTCGGAATTCAGATCCTGCATGGGAATGTTTCGACGAATTTTTTTCGATGCCAACTTTCGTACTATATGATGCAACTTTAGTATTGTATTGTGCAACTTTTTTGAGGGAAATGCCATCATGGCAGTTTATATTTCATGTGAGAATAGGGCTACATCGTTTGTGATTACATCGAGCAGAAAGTCCGGAGCCTCGTTCTGCCACATAATAGTTCGCGAGGGCTCCGACTTAGTAGCCAAAAGATCAGCCGCCATATTGGCTTTCCTAGGGCAATGACAGAAACTAACAGAGATAAAATTACGACACAAGAAAATACACTCCTCATAGATGGCTGCAGCTGGTCCTAAGGAGTTTCCGCCGTCATGCATTATCTGGATGACCTCCATACAATCGGCCCCGATTTCCACCTTGTTGCAGCCAATGGTGTTTGCCAGAACCAGCCCATCCTTGAGGCCTCTAGCCTCGGCCGTCGCTGCGTCTTGGACAAACGGAATGTTGCTTGTGGATGCCGCAACGAAGGAGCCTGTGGAATCTCGTATGATGGCCCTGGTCCCGCCGGTGCCACTATCAGCATCAAAGGAGGCGTCGATATTGAGGCTAACAAATCCCTCTGTTGGTCTCGTCCATCCATGTTTCTGTATCCTGCCCGCCCCATTCTTCCTTGCCCTCAAGAAGTTTTTGGTCAAGGTAACAATAGCTTGGGCCGATCTTCCAGGTTCCAGGTTACTGTATTGTGCAACTTTAATACTACATTGTGCAACTTTTTCCGAAACCATTTTTTTGGATCTGCATGATTCAACTTCCATAAGGTTGTAGTCTAGCAACCATGAAAACTTTGATGTGCAATTAGTCTACTGTTCCGACCAACTACCTAGTAGTCATTGTGCAACCCTCCTCCCTATTCGTGGATGCGTAGTTTTTCACTGTTGTCACACCCTACCCTCACCCCCTGGAAGCGATATGTGCAACTTAGTCTAATGTTCAAGCCAACTGCCTTTTAGGCAATGTGCAACTCCTTCCCCTCCCTATTTGTGGACATGTATTTTCAGTTGGCGGAGGCAATAGACAGAGTTGCATATAGTCTACTAGGTAGTTGGCCAGGACAACATACGAAGTTGCACATCTCACAGGTAGGGGCAGTTGAATGGTAAAGAAATGACATTCATGAGGGTACTGAAAAGTTGCATATAAACAGAGTGCTAAAGTTGTAAATCTCACTAGCAGGGGTGGTTTGGGCCATGTGCTAGCAGGGAAACTACACATTCATGGGGATCCGAGAGAAAATTGCAAATCATTGTTAGACGGTTGGCTGTGGCAGTATCTGAAGTTGCACATCCACTGTTAGGCAGTTGGCCGATGCAGCAAACAGTGAAGCACATCCACGGACAGGGAAAAGTTGCACATCAACTACTATGCAGTTGGTCTGGGCAACAGAAGAAGTTCACATCTCATTGGTGGAGGTAGTTTGGGGGTGAAGATACCATCATTTAAAACTGCGTGTTTACGGTATAGGAGAAAAGTTGCACATCCTTGTCATGTAGTTGCACACCAAAGGCTAGGCAGTTGCACAAAACGGTGAGAAAATTGCATAAAAAAATTCGTCAAAACATACCCATGCGGGATCTAGTTTCGAAGAGCACGCCGCGAGAGTTCCAAAAGTGAAAACAGATCTTAATTTTGATGCGTGGTTTCAAAGTTATGGTTTTTGAAAAATTTGAAAACCCGAATTAAATGTGTTCACATCTGTTCACATGGGTTCTTTGCAATTACTTTTTATTATCCTGTTCAAACATGTTCACACATATTCATTTTTCCTAATATGGATTAGGGGGACAGATTATTTCCTTTTTAGCCGGCCACTGCGGAGCGCTAGCGGGCAACTGGCCACCCGCTAGACGCGTCCTTTTTCCTTTTGAAAACCTAGGCACTTGCCCGACTTTAGCCAACTCAAACCCTTATGGCTTACAAGGTTCAAATGTTCACGCAGATAGCGAAAACAAACAGGGAAAGGAGGTCCAAGACGCTCGGTGCCACACACACCGAAAATATAGACCCTCGCTAGGGCCAACTGCTCAACAGCCCACACACACGCGATGCAAACCCAAAACGGCCCTTGTCTCAACAATCCAAACACACGCCGCACAAAGAAGGAAAGTGTCCATCAATCCTCATGGCCATGGCTCCCCTCCTTGAGAACCGTAGCCTGGATGCAAAGGTGTCGAATGAAGCCGTCAATGGTCGACGAGTCTTGAGTCTTGCCCGGTGGTTTCCATAATTGCGTAAAATAGTCATTTTGTATAGTAAATCACCAGTACCTAAGGTCGGGGTGAACAGTGCTTGGTAGGGATCGAAGGTACCCGAGATACAAAAGACATCGCTAAATGTATAACTCTATGTCCCTTAAATCAAACCTAATCAATAAATAAAACTTAACAACTAAACTTACCCGAATACACCGTGAAACTTATAATTATATAATCAGTATAAGAATCTACAATTCATACATTCTTTTCACTTAATTAACACATAAACCATTTCATACTTATCAACTATAATCAATAAATAAAGCAATATCATATATTCATTAACTCATACAAGTGAAGTCACTAAAAACACTCGCATAAGATTAATTGTCTTAAGCCATTAAAAACACCCACATAACTTAAGACAATTATTTTTACATACACATAACTAGTGGTTCAATTTTATTTGCATCATAACAATCTAAAAAACTTTCATATAATGCATGTTAAACAAGTTTGCCATTAAAAACAAGTCTAAGGAGATCAACCTTGCTGCTTTTTCATTTGTAGCGTACAAGTTTTATATACCAAAACTTACAATTATAAAATCAACTAGTTTTTATCATAATACGTGTGATAAAAAATTGTATAATTTATAAAATCATACATGTGATACTATTATACAATCATAAAATTGTATATGTGTGTGATAAAATTATAAAATCATACATGTGATACGCGTATGATATACAAGTTCATTCTGTTCAATACATTTTTATTAGTTAGTTCACACATAAAACATTTCAGAATCAACTATAGTGAATAGATAAACTAAAATCCTATTTTCATTATGTCACACAAGTGAAGTCACCAATACATTCACAATACTCTAAGTTTATTCTCTATAGATCCAAACAATAACTTTTACTACATGTGTCATTTTAAATTTGATTGCAATATTGGACAGAACAATAAGTTTCAGTCCCTATTACAAGATATATTCAATAAGTCTACCTTTTCGGATTCAACAGATATACCAGTCGCTTCTTTTTCATTTCCTTTGTAACATTAAGTATCATGATCTCTTGTAACAAACAGATTCAACACATGTAACAAGATGAAACTTCATGCAGATCAAATATGCAAGAATAATTAAGCTTTTCAGCAAAAAGTACCGCTATACACATGCTCCTCTTGTTAAAATCATTAGTATCTATCAATCTTTCACAATCTTGAAATCAACCGCATTGGTTTTGTCCTTTTTTCTTCTGCACCATTGGTAGTTCGAGACAAGAGTTCTAGGGACATAACAAGCGAGTAAAAGAACAAACAACTAGAGAGAAGAACACCAGGAAGAAGGACAAAATGAATCATGTTTCCACACGCACATATTCAGTACATAACATCTACGTCAACTGTTTATACAATAAATGTACCAAAGAATGTTACCCCACTTGTACAGGTATATCACTTTTCCCATTTATGAACCCATTACAGAGTTTTGGCGAGGCCTATACCATGAAAACCACCTGCTATACCCGACCATGTTTGTGAATCATGGCGCAGGTCAACGGTCCACAAATTTCCTGCGCGGCCATCGTGTGCCACAAATATCCTCCCTCCTTAATATACTTGTTTAAAACTTGTAAAATCAACATGCCAATTTGTTCAATCTTTCCAAGGATAACGATGTCACCCATAAATCTAAAAAGTGATTTTTACAACTTCACTTGGAATATATAAACAAGTGGTGTGAGGACTGCATTCAACTAGTTTGTCTTCTCTCTTTAGTTTAAATGTAACAACTATAAGTGAGTTGATATTTTGGTTGTTTATGTTATTTTTCAATTATATATATTGTCATTAGAAGAGCCAGAGAGAAACTTTAGTGGGGGCAAATAGTAAAATATGCCGATACGAGGGGGCCAAACAATTTTAAAAACTCCTATATAAGCCCTCCATTTTTCTCTCTTCTTTCTATGGCCGAGGGGCAATGCCCCCTGTCGGTGTCAAAACCGGCGGATCTCGGGTAGGGGGTCCCAACTGTGCGTCTAAGGCGGATGGTAACAGGAGGCAGGGAACACGATGTTTTACCCAGGTTCGGGCCCTCTTGATGGAGGTAAAACCCTACGTCCTGCTTGATTTATTCTTGATGATATGGGTATTACAAGAGTTGATCTACCACGAGATCAGAGAGGCTAAACCCTAGAAGCTAGCCTATGGTATGATTGTATGTTGTCCTACGGACTAAAACCCTCTGGTTTATATAGACACCGGAGAGGGTTAGGGTTACACAAGGTCGGTTACAAAGGAGGAGATATACATATCCATATTGCCTAGCTTGCCTTCCACGCCAAGTAGAGTCCCATCCGGACATGAGACGAAGTCTTCAATCTTGTATCTTCATAGTCCAACAGTCCGGCTAAAGGATATAATCCGGCTGTCCGGAGACCCCCCTAATCCCGGACTCCCTCAGTAGCCCCTGAACCAGGCTTCAATGACGATGAGTCCGGCGCGCAGTGTTGTCTTCGGTATTGCAAGGCGGGTTCCTCCTCCGAATACACCCCGGAAGAATTTGAATACAAGGATAGTGCCCGACCCTACAAAATAAGTTCCACATACCACCGTAGAGAGAATAATATTTCCACAAATCTAATCTGCTGACACGTTTCGGCAACATGACGTTATGTCATGGCCCAGTGATTATTCGAATCATTTTTATAGCCCCGCACATAATGCGAGGCAGTTTCTTGACACGTCTTGTCAAAGCAGAGATCGTGTTCCCCTTATTACGGGATTCTCATCAATACGGGCATGGGTAACCCAACCGCACCATCGATTACGGCGCTTGGGGAATAGGCGAGTTTTACCAGGCTAGTGGGGGAGCATGGTTTCGGCCGCCCTTATAAAGGGATAAGGTTTAACCTTCTTCTACCCACGCCTTCTTCCTCCTTGCCCATCCGTTCGTGCGCACTCGAGCTCCAACGCCCAAGTCCACATCCTTCCCCTCAACCCTCTCCAAACATGTCCGGAGCGGGGGACAAATGGATGGCTTCCTCCGTCACGGAGGGGCACATCAAAAAGCTGCGCAGCGCCGGATACTTAGCCACGAATATCGCGCATCGGCTGCCCGCTGCGGGGCAGATCGTTCCTACCCTGGAACCTCATGAGAGGGTAGTTTTCCTCCACCACTTCCTCCGCGGACTGGGGTTTCCCCTTCATCCATTCGTCTGTGGTTTCATGTTTTACTACGGGCTGGACTTTCATGATCTGGCCCCGAACTTCATCCTCAACATTTCGGCGTTCATCGTTGTTTGTGAGGCTTTCCTCCGCGTCTGGCCCCATTTCGACCTGTGGCTGAAGACCTTTAACATCAAGCCGAAGGTGGTGGAAGGCCAGCAAGCAGAATGCGGCGGAGCCATGGTGGGAAAGATGCCCAATGTCACATGGCTTGAGGGCTCCTTCGTGGAGACCATAAAGGGGTGGCAATCAGCCTGGTTCTACATCACCGAGCCGCGCGACACCAAATGGGCGGCGGCCCTCGAGTTTCGATCCGGATTCCCTACAGAACTCACTTCCTGGAAAGAGAAGGGCTTGTCGTGGAGTTCATCGGTGGAGCTGGATGGACTCCAGAAATGTATCCAGAGTATGGCAAGCAAGAAGTTCAAGCTTGTCAACATAGTCCAGGTCATGCTCATCCGCCGGATCCTCCCGTGTCAACAACGGGATTTCAACTTGTGGGAGTTCGACCCGGCCCAGCACCAGACTCTGAGCGAGCTCTTCGATACGACGCACAAGGACGTTTGGAGGGTGTTGTTCAAGGGCGCCGAGGTCCCTCCCTCTCTCGCCGAGGACCGCGGGCTAAGCGCAAAGCGCCTAGCGCGTTCGGTGAGTTCTATACATCAGTAGGATATTTATTTCCCCTAGCTTAATCCTGTGCGGGGTCTGAGCTCCATGCCTTTGACAGGACTGGGTGGAGACGTTGGGGCACATTAACTGTCCGGCCCCTCTGCCCGAAGACACTGCGGACGCTCTCCTGACGGAGATGCTGACTCCGGCTCCTTACAAGGTGCCAGAGAAGACCAAGAAGGCAAAGGGAACCCGAAAGAGTTCCCGGCGCCAGGTGATATCGGACTCATCGTCCGATGACTCCTCGGTGCACTCCTCCCACGAAGACGAGGAGGAAGATGAAGACGCTCCCCCTCCAGTCGGGGGAGACAAGAAAAGGAAGGCCGCCCCAACTGGGGGGCCGAAGGGTCCAAGAAGGGAAGGACTCTCCTTCCGGACAGCTCCACCACCGCCGCCGAAGGCGAAGACGAGTGGCTGCCCAGGGCCAAGCCCCTGGCGAAGTCGTAAGTATTCGGATACCAGAGTAACTCATAACATTCCTTTGCCACACTGCTTCTCCTAATGCCGAATCGTGATTATGCAAACCGCCCCGAGCCCGTATCGACGTATCCTCGTCGGACGGCTCCCTAGACTCGTCGGATATGGATAGCGATCCACTTCCGATTGCCACCCCCCTTGCCCTACGGACAACGCCGAGGTGTTGTCTCAAGAGGCACCGGGTCAAGGGGAGACAGTCCCGGAGGCGCCTCAAGGCGACCTTCCGGACTCCGATAGCAGAGGGAACAAGGCCCCCGAGGGCTCCGAGTTCGGCCCTCAGCCGAACACTGCGCCGAAACCTCCAGTGGTTCTGAACTCGGGCAGGCGACCTCCTTCCAAGAGGGGCAAGACGCCTGTGCCGGTGACCTCTGTCCATCCAGAGGCATCGGACAATCTGCTGGGAGCGCTTCGCAACGCTTCCATCGATGAGGAGCACCACACTATTATGAGTGCGGTGGTCCAGAAGGTTCAGTCCGCCAAGAGCGGACTGACTGAAGCCCGTGCCAGCCTTCTAACAGGCTTTGAGGTAAGTTTTTGAAATATAGGAAAAATATTACCGCATAGACAGTAGCCCCTGATGCTCTGTTCGGTGTTCACAAAGAAAAGCCGAACAGAGGATCAAACAATATCACAAGAGTTTAATATAAGTATGTCTATATGCGTATGCAGGCTTCGCTGCTAGCCTCTACCGCACTGCTGCGGAGGTCGCCGCACTGAAGCAGGACCTCAAAGGGTCCAAGGAAGAGCTCGGCCTTGCCAAGAGGCAGCTCGAGGAGAACAAAGGTAAGTAGTACCTAGTCTATGGATATATATGAAAGGAATGCGATTGCAAAATGACAGGATCATCATGAATTTGCCAGGGGTCACGACCGAGGTGGCGACCCTGAAGCAAGCGCTATCCGAGGCCGAAAACAAAGCAGCCAAGGAGCGCACCAAGTGGGAAAGGCAGGAGGCTTGGGTGGGCGAGGTGCAGCAAGAGCTCCACGCTCTCGTGACAAAGCACAAGGCGTTGGAGCTTGACTTGAAGACGCGAGAGTCCGAGCTTGCCACGACCCTCGAGAGCGCAAAGAATGCCAAGGCCGAAGCCCAAAAGGCCCTCCAGGAGATTGATGCGATGAAGAAGATAGCGGCGGGTAAGGCATTCTATATGCAAAGCAAGCATGTGAAAGTAAATTACTTGTTATTTACCCGAATCCGGAGCTCTCCAGGAGAATTCGCAGATTTGCCCCGCAGCGTATCGGATGCCGCAAAATTTTACTGGGCCGAGGAGGGAAGCTCAATGGAGAAGCTGTTCTGGTCTCAGTATACTCGGACCGAACACCCGGTGCCTATGAGCGACCAGCTAAAACAGCTGGTCGAGCTACACAAAGCGGCCGAACAGGCCATGAAGGGCTTTATAGTCCGGCTGTGGCCTGGCGACGCCCTTCTCAACAGCTACTTTGGCCTGGTGAGGCGGCTTGTGGATGCCTACCCACGGCTGGAAGTCATCAAGCGGTCCGTCTGCATCGAAGGTGCACGCCGGGCTTTCGCCCATGTGAAGGTGCAATGGGCCAAGCTAGACGCCGTGAAGCTGATCAAGGAAGGACCACCGGAGGGCAAGGAGCATCGCCACCCCGAGATGTACTATGAGGGTGTCTTGAAGTGTGCCCGTCTCGTAGCAGACGAGTGTACCAAAGATATAATATTTGAGTAAACCCGCTCGTGTAATCCTGTATTCATGAAAACTTGTTCATATGCGCTATGCAACGCTTGTTTGAATTTAAAATATTACCTTCTGTTTGGCTGTTTATCAAATCTGAGAGATGGCTAGTCGTCGGCTTCTGCCCCCATGCCACAAGTGCTGGGGTGTTCGGGATAAACCTGAGCACTCTTGTTCCTATTTTTGGGTCCTTCGAGGGAGGTGCTCGGCACAACGAACAATGCAATCAGACTATAATGCGTTATCACTCTCACTTAGCCATAGGATTCTATAATTTTAAATTTCGGCAAAGCCCCTAGTATTCGGAAGGCCGAATTCGGGGCGCGATACACGCCTTAAGCCGGATAGGGCCGACTCCTCGCTCTAAGCGGCATAAGTCTTTAAGGACTCGAAAACCTCTCGAACAACAACCAGTCTCTCGCCTTATCATGACAGTCAGTTTTAGCTTTATCTACTGAGGTGCTTAGCCCAGCAGAACCGGGGCACAATCGTAGTAGTTCTCCCAGTGCTACCTTAGCCGATATAGCGGAACGTAAGGTACCAAAACATGGGAGCCGGGCAAACCCAACTATTGAGCCAAGACATGATTCGGAGTTGATGCATATAATGTTATAAGTTCGGGGTGCCGCACTGTTGAAAGTGTTCAGACTTCTCACGCCGTATTGTGGGGTATGCTTAAGCCCCTAGCGTATTGGCCGTACCAGAGTGTACGGGTGCTGGATGTCATGAATGGACATATATATATATATATATATATATATAAAGAAGAATGCAATAATAGTCTTAATGCTATGCATTGTTTATTCAAGAAGGTGCGTTAAAGCAGAATGATACAGGCAGTGCAATAAGCAAAAAGTAGGACTATGTCCCCTCCCAGGGCGAGCTGAAGAATAGTATTAAAGCAAGTATTACACTCATTATCGTAATCCACCTGGGAGTTCCGTGGTGTGACGTAGCTTTCTGCCTTCTTGGTTGCTGCATCATATGTTCAGCAATCATGCTGCCGGACCGGGTTTCCAGAGATTAAAGTCCCGAAAAGAGAAAAATAACAAAACGGGAAGCCCCTAGTGTGGTTTAAGCCGCGTCTTGGGGCGTGCCGTAATCGTGCCCCCTCCCTACCTGTGCCCATGGTATTTTTAATGCGTAATTATGTACGCGTGGCACGAATTTCGCCGTGTGGCTTGGGATGGGGTGGGGGCCGTATTGCTATGCGAGCTCGGAACGTGCCAGGCGGTCCTATTGCCGATTACTCCGAGCGCGCTTGAAGGTGTTCGGGTCCTTCAACTCCGAACTAGTGGATTGCCTTAAGAGGCTGCTTTGCGCTTCCGCTGCGAGGGCCGCAGTGTGCTCCTCCGTCCAGAGAGAGTGCTCTGTGTTTCCATTAACTGTAATGACCCCCCCTGAGGTCCTGGCATCTTGAGCTTGAGGTATGCATAATGCGGTACCGCATTAAATCTCGCAAATGCGGTTCGCCCGAGCAGTGCATGATAACGACTGCGGAACGGGACTATATCGAAGATTAACTCTTCGCTTCGGAAGTTATCCAGGGATCCGAAGACCACTTCCAATGTGACTGAGCCTGTGCAATGGGCCTCTACACCTGGTATGACGCCTTTAAAGGTCGTTTTTGTGGGTTTGATCCTTGAGGGGTCTATACCCATTTTGCGCACTGTGTCCTGGTAAAGCAGGTTCAGGCTGCTGCCGCCATCCATAAGGACTCGAGTGAGGTGAAATCTGTCAATGATTGGGTCTAGGACCAGTGCGGCCAATCCGCCATGACGGATACTAGTGGGGTGGTCCCTGCGATCGAAGGTGATCGGACAGGAGGACCATGGGTTGAACTTTGGGGCGACTGGCTCCAACGCATATACGTCCCTGAGCGCACGCTTTCGCTCCCTCTTGGGGATGTGGGTTGCGTATATCATGTTCACCGTCCGCACTTGTGGGGGGAACCTCTTCTGTCCTCCGGTGTTCGGCTGCCGGGGCTCTTCTTCGTCATCGCTATGTGGCCCCTTATCTTTGTTTTCGGCATTTAACTTGCCGGCCTGCGTGAACACCCAACAATCCTTGTTGGTGTGGTTGGCTGACTTGTCGAGGGTGCCATGTATTTGACATGAGCGATCGAGTATGCGGTCCAAACTGGACGGGCCCGGAGTGCTTCTTTTAAATGGCTTTTTCTGCTGACCAGGTTTAGAGCCTTTGAATCCGGCATTGACTGTCGTATCCTCGGTATTGTCGCTGTTAATGCGGCGCTTATGTTTGTTGCGAAGTGACCTGCCATTGACGTCCTTGGTATCCAAAGTACCATGGTTCTTTGATATGTTATTACTGCGAGCCAGCCAGCTGTCTTCTCCCGCACAAAAGTGAGTCATGAGTGTCGTGAGGGCTGCCATAGATTTCGGCTTTTTCTGACCAAGGTGCCGGGCTAGTCACTCGTCGCGGATGTTGTGTTTAAAAGCTGCTAGGGACTCTGCATCCGGACAGTCGATGATTTGATTTTTCTTTGTTAGGAACCATGTCTAGAATTGCCTGGCCGATTCCTCTGGCTGCTGAATTATATGGCTCAGGTCATCGGTGTCTGGTGGTCGCACATAAGTGCCCTGAAAGTTGTTGAGGAATGCGGCTTCCAGATCTTCCCAACAGCCAATGGACTCTGCTGGCAAGCTGTTGAGCCAATGCCGAGCTGGTCCTTTAAGTTTGAGTGGGAGGTATTTGATTGCGTGTAGGTCATCACCGCGGGCCATGTGGATGTGCAGGAGGAAATCCTCGATCCATACCGCAGGATCTGTCGTGTCGTCGTATGATTCTATGTTTACGGGTTTGAAACCCTCTGGGATTTGATGATCCATTACTTCATCTGTGAAGCATAAGGGGTGTGCGGCGCCTCTATACTGGGCTATATCGCGATGCAGCTCCAATGAGTCTAGCCCGCTGTGTTCGGCCCGGCCGGATTTACTTTTACTGTATCCGGCGTGACGTTTATCGTCTTGCATAGTGGTGCGCCCTCGTGATCCATAGATCGATCTTGCATGTTTTGCTTTGTCCTCCAATACGTCTCACAGGTCTGGCGTATTTCCCCATGCCTTTTTATTTGAATGGCGTCGGGGTGCAGGCTGAGCTTTTGGCTGGAATGCCTCTCTATCGCGGCCACGAGGTGGCCGATCAGCCGCGTCATATGCTTCTTCCTCCAGTCGGGGTAGCAACCTGCATTTTGGGTAACTCTTGGAGGGGCATTCGAGTTTATATTCCTCGGCCGCGAGGACTTCAGTCCATGTGTCAGCTAGCAGATCTTGATCAGCTTGAAGCTGTTGCTGCTTTTTCTTAAGGCTATTTGCCGTGGCTATAAGCCGGCGCTTGAAGTGCTCTTGTTCGACGGGATCCTATGGCATGACGAATTCATCATCGTCGAGGCTTGCCTCGTCTTCGGAGGGGGGCATGTAATTATCATCCTCCACCTCTCCATCTGCCGCTCTCTCTAGAGGGCTGGCCTCTCCATCCTCCTGCCCTAGATCGTGCTGGAGGGGATTGTTGCCATCTTCGGCACTATCCGAAGTGTTATTATCTCCTATGCCGGTATCACCACTTTTGCTTTGGCGGGACTTAGAGCGGCGCTGCTGACGTCGGCGCTTGGGTTGCTTCCTGGAGGGGTCATCCTCCGCTGTCTCGTCGCCATTGCCTTCTTTGGGTGTGTCCACCATGTATATATCGTATGATGAGGTGGCTATCCAGTGCCCTGTGGGCAGTGGTTCCTCTTCGTCTCCCGCATCGTTGTCCATACCATCAATGTCTTCGGAGTCAAAGTTGAGCATGTCGGTTAAGTCGTCGACAGTGGCTACTAAGTGGGTGGTGGGTGGGCAGCGAATTTCTTCGTCATCCGCATCCCAATCCTGCCGGACATAGTTCGGCCAGGATCCTCCTGACAAGGAGAGAGACCTTAATGAGTTTAGTATGTGGCCAAAGGGCGAGTGATGAAAAATATCCGCGGAGGTAAACTCCATAATCGGTGCCCAATCGGATTCGCTAGGAACGGGCGCAGGCGGTTCGGAGTCCGTGGCCGAAGAAGGATCCGGCAGTTTGACAACACGGCTCTCGTGCAGGGTAAGGTCGATGTTCGGCTCGATCGCCGCTGAGGGTAAGGCCTCCGTGGCGGGGTCCATCCACCCGTCCATGGACGGCGCAACTGGCTCCGAATTAAGGGTCGGAGCGGCTGCCGGTGCGATATCCTGAACACTGCCTGATGGTAGAGCTAAATTGTACTCATCGTGACCGTGTGACGCACAAGGCAGAGGCTCGAATCCGTCGAAGATCAAGTCTCTGCAGATATCGGCCGTGTAGTTTAAGCTTCCAAACCTGACCTGGTGGCCAGGGGCGTAACTTTCGATCTGCTCCAAATGGCCAAGCGAGTTGGCCCGCAGTGCGAAGCCACCAAACACAAAGATATGTCCGGGGAGAAAAGTCTCACCCTGGACTGCATCACTATCGATGATCATAGGAGCCATCAAGCCTGACGACGACACAGATGTCGTGGGTTTGTCACGGCAGATATCCTTGTGAAAGGACTTAGTCGTGGAGCCATCGCTATGGGTTAGCTTTAAGGGGTTAAACCGGGCAAGGGGACACGGGGAATTTTATACTAGTTCGGCCCCTTCGAGGAAGGTAAAAGCCTACGTCTAGTTGTGATTGGTATTGCTAGGGTTTCGAAGGCCAGGGAGTGAATCCGCTTTGTCTGGCTCTCGAGTTGTTGTCTCTCCCTAAACCGTTGTCGGGTCGTCCCTTTATATACATAGGTTGACGCCCGCCGGTTTACAGAGTCCCGAAGCCGAATCATAAACGTATCCAGTTCAGTCTCTATCCTTCCTATCTTATAATACAAGTTACATGACTAAGCCGGTTTACATTTACAGGCTTTAACCCACCTTTGGGCCTTGGGCCTCCATGAAGCGCCATCATCCTTGCATCTTTATGGGCTTATAATCTTCAAGGAGTCAACCCGGCTACATAAGGCCGGTTTACCTCCAGTAGTAATATCCCCAACATTAGGCCCCAGATTGGTTTGAACTCGTTCATGTCAATCTTCTATAGTTAGAAAAATTCTTCCCTCATATCTTCACCTCGATCTTGTAAACCGCCGTGACATCATACTTCAAGATTATGATAAACCGTCCTGACGTCATCTATCCGTTGATGTCGAAGATTACCTTCATTTAATATGTCTTCAGCCATCGAGGCCACACCCCTATTAATTTATCCATTTTGGGCTCCTCGATTCCCGCACTTGCCGTTTCATCTCTTCGGCTTATAAATAGGGACAGCGGACCCCTTTTCTTTTCTTTCCACTACCCATTCATCTCTTCTTCTTCCTCTCGACGACCTCGCACCCGAGTGCTGTCATCATCTTCGAACTCCGCCTCTACTTCGCCATTGGCCGCTGCATCAACCTGTTCGCACCAGAGTTCCACATCGCCCTTCCGCTGCTTCCGCCGTCGCAATAAGTCTTTTCCCCTTTCTTTCTTAGATCTATTAGGGTTTCCTTGTTCTTCGCTGTTCTTGAGGTTCATCAAAGCTTTCAGTGTTGCTCTTTCATGGCCTTTAGGTGAATGCTTCGTATCTGACGCACTCCTTGCCGTAGCTAACCTTCCATTATCACCACAAACCCTTATGCGCAAAGAACTGATCTAGTCCTTCATAAGTTACTTCGGTTCTGCACCCCTTCTAGATCCAATTATTTTTTTCTTTTCTGTCTTATCTTAGATCCGAAAATTTCATATGTCACTGTGAGATCTGTTTCTATGTCCCTGTGAGATCTGTTTCTCCTTACGCCAACATAGGCGGTTTAACCTTGTATAAGCAGTCTATGCCATTAGCCCTCCGATAAACCGGAGG
Source organism: Triticum aestivum (assembly GCF_018294505.1). Taxonomy (NCBI): domain Eukaryota; kingdom Viridiplantae; phylum Streptophyta; class Magnoliopsida; order Poales; family Poaceae; genus Triticum; species Triticum aestivum. Next base: position 107,041,311 of record NC_057797.1, read on the forward strand.
AACATTTTACCTTCATAACTATGATCCGGTTTAACAGTGTCTGAGTAATCCTGTGCTAGTATTACCTTTTTCCCTTACTGCATTAGTCTCCAGTTTACACCATTTCACATATCAGTATGTTTCTTACTCCCTTGTATATTGCATATAATCAGGTGTAATTTATAAACCGGCCCTTCATTTTCAGCTTGTTTGTTTCGCAATGGCCAAACAATTCACTGCCTACAACTGGGCTCATTCCCGGGTTACTGAGACTCAGTTGAATGAGATGGTTACCATCGGCTCCCTGCCTAAGAAAACTAAAATCAAATGGTGAGTTCCAGGAATAGGAAATCCTCCAACCCCCAGGCAAGGCGAGGTGGTGGTCTTTGTTGATCATATAGGCCGTGGCTTCAAACCGCCTGGGTCAAAGTTTTATCAAGATGTACTTGCCAGCTTCCAACTTCATCCGCAAGATATTGGTCCCAACTCAGTTTCCAATCTATGCAACTTCCAAGTCTTCTGTGAAGTATATTTATAAGAAGAACCAACTGCAGAACTGTTCCGGGATTTCTTTCACTTAAACCGGCGCACAGAGTTTGTAAATGTCCCGAACACAGAACTTGGTGGTGTCTCGATTCAAAAGCGGAAAGAAGTTGAATTTCCTCATGCCAAACATCATAGCCACCCAAAGGAATGGAACCAAACTTGGTTTTATTGTAGAGACACTTCGCCTGAAGATGAAAATCCCCTCCCCGGCTTTCGTGATCGCAGACTATCCAATACTCACCCAATGCCACAACGCCTGAGCTCTTCAGAAAGGGCGAAATACACTCCTCAACTCACCATACTCCGGGCCTTTATGGCGAACGGTTTAACCGGCGTGGATTTTGTACGTTGTTGGATATCCTGGAGTATCTTGCAGCTAAGTCGGCGTCCCAGTTTAATGTGTGAATATACCGGCGAAGTTGACGACCCTCAACGCCATCGCAACATCCAACTATCTGAGGAAGAAGTTACTAAAGGTGTAAAAAAGATTCTGAATGAATCAGAACTGATCTGTAGTCAAACCGGTCTGAGTCCCTTCTATGCCAAGAACAAACCGCCTGCTGTAAGCATTATATTTCCCCCTCATTCTTAATGTTTTTAGCTTATGCAACCTATAATCCTTCTTCTTTATATACAGGGAGATGACCCCTTCTGGAAATGGAAAACCGTAGAGAAAGCGGCAAAGCCGACTGGAGATAAAGTGGTCAAGCCATCCCGCCCAAAGACCAAAGCCGTAAAGCGGATGTCAAAACGGAAAACAGCTGACCGGATTAACATGGAGCTTGATGATGACACTGATGATCCAGAAGTTGAGGTAGAACTTGACTCACTTGGCTCTCTTTTCATGCATCTCATTAACAATGATGTTCCTCAGGAGGACGCAGAAGCTAGTCAAGCTGATGACGTAGAGGTAATTACCCTTTCCTCCGGTTCAGACTCTATGCCAACACAAAAAACTCGCCAAGTAGTCCGGAAAGTAAGCTTTTCTCATCCTCTTGCTCACTTGGATCCAACATTTATTTTGAAGACTCAGCAGCATGAAGCTCGCCGGACAACCCGGCACAATGGCCAACAGGTCACTTCAGCCGGTTTACCTGATACTCTGGTTCAGAAGCGCCGGTCTGAGGTCTCTCCTACTTCTGACCATTCTTACCCCAAGGCAGGTTATTTCAGACAGCCTCTTAATCCATCCGATTCAAATTATCAGGTGACACCTCCTTCATCTTCTGGTGAATCGACACCAACTCAACTCCCCCCTTTGAAAACCGTGGCCGGGTGAGTTGTAAAAACCTTTCCTTTCAATGCGCCATAAATCCTTTGAATAGGATGTTAATCCTATTTTATTCTGTTTGCAGGGCCAAAGCCAGACCCAGCAAAAAATCTCGGGTCACCAATCCGCCAGAAGACCCTGTCACCGAAGAAGAAGAACCAAGAGGTGAACCGGAATAGACTGGTGAACTGGAAGGCCCTCATCCTGAAACTACTTTTGATGATCCACCCCTTGAAGGCCAACATACCGATGAACCAACAGATGCTGAGCCTGCCGCACCCGATACTGAACCGGTAGAACCAAACTGGGCTAGTCCGGTGAAAGACACTAAAATTCCAGTATCATCAACCAAAAATCCTGAAGGCCAAGGTGATGATGTTATTATTACTGGAATGGGCCACAGCTCTCCTGGCCATCCCGTCATTTTGGCTCAGCACAGTACCAAAGAAGAGCAAGCTGCCCGAGATAAAGATAAATGGAGCAGCGACTTATCAAGCTGTGCTCATCTTAACGCTGATGAGCTTCATTCTGGCTTCTTGAACCGTCTGCACTCAAACCGGAATTATAAAGCCGGCTTGGTGAACTTGATGAAAGAACGATATGAGGTAAATTTCTCTCCCTTTGTTGATTGATTTACAACTGAATTACTATCCCAAGTAGCCCCCAAGGGCCATTTATATGACTATTAATCATAAACCAGGTCTTTGTGACACTTTACACTACTCATCCTTGATCCTTGCAATGGCAGGTCTCTAATAATAGATAAAACTCATCTTGAAATAATTAGATAACATTCTGTAGCATAACCCCCAAAGGCCGGTTTAACTTAGAAGGTTAATCCGGGTTTGAATCTGCTCATCCGCTTTAGAATCGACGCACATTAGCCCCCAAGTGTCAAGGATAATGCTTGCATTCTTCTGGAGACTTGTATAAAATGTAGCACTTTAGAGCAAATAGGCATTAGCCCCCAAGTATGAAGTGTATAACTTGTTATATGCTTTATACTTAGCACATATATATGTTGTTTGTTGAATATACCTTCAATGTTGCAGGCTGAACTGAAAAGCAAAGATGCCCGAAATTCTGACTTGCAAGAAAATGTGAAGTCACAACAAGCCGAGGCTGCAAAAGCCAAAGAGGAGCTGACCCAGGCCCTGACCGTAATGGAAAAGCTGAAAGAATCCTTCAACCAAGAGCGTGCTGAATGGGAAACCAAGGAATCCGGTTTAACCAAAAGAGTTGTAGACGCCGAGGCAGCCCTGAAGCCAGTGGTTGAAGAACTAGCCGGTTTGAAACGCCAAATCAATGCTATGATCTCTGCTATCTTTGGTAAGTGTCTCCTTATGTGTGTTGCGCCAGTCGATGAATCTTGTAACTGACCAAAATGTTGATAAAATCTTTGGCAGGCACTCGGATCGCTCATCTTGGTACAAATATGCGGATGAAGCTCAAAGCGGCATATACATTGGTTGAACAGCTACACTCTGGGTCTCAACGGGTTATTAGCACGACAGCTTATAACAAACCGGCTCCAACTTTGATTAAGGAGACCCTTGAGAAGCTGGGCATGTTACCAGCCCGTATTGCCGAATTGAAGAGAGCAGCTGCCAGAGCAGGAGCTTTAACCGCCCTTATTCGAGCCAAAGCCTGGATTCCAGACCTAGAAGCGGAGGATATCATTAAAGGATACCCAGGCATTAAAGAAGACGGTTCAAACTTCAACAATGATGATCTTCGGGGGCTGACCAAACAGATGCGGCCAGCAGCCAGCAAGTTGGCTGATGATACCGATTTGTCCCATTTTCAACCGTTTTATGATGTAGAAGGGAAAAGACTGCCGACCGACATCCATGAAGTCGAAAAACTTGTGCCTCCGATTCGTAAGCACACTTACGCCCCTGCTATTAACCCTTCCAATCTTATCCATGAGGAAGCAATATTCCAAGCGTTAACTGGAATCGATTGGTCAACGGCTGATTTCCAGCGTCTGGGGAGGGATGAAGAAGTGCCTACACCAACTGACCCTCAACCATCAAACTATCGTGACGAAGAGTCCTGATCCGGTCATTGGTTTAGATGGCTACTGTGAAAAACAATGATACTATTTGAGCCGCTTTGAAGCTTCATGTAATAGGATAGCTGGAACTCCGTTATCTACCATGCCATCGAGCATGTTTCGTAATACTTTGTGACAATTTGTGCCGCCCTTTGGGATATATTTATGCATGACCCATGATGAATTGTGTTCCTGGGTACAACAACTTAAAAGTATCTAGCGGTTTACCGCTAGACGTGTCATGATGTCCAAGAAGTATATAGTACCTTGATGAATAATCAAGTGTTTGTACAAAAAGTAATATAAAGAACATACCTCATTGGTTGACCAAATGTGTATACGGCAAAGGTGTTAATACCAATCTGGAACGTTGATAACTCCATCTTCATAATGCCGGTCTATATATTAAACCGGACCGGGATAACCACCAGATTTTCTTTATAACACTGTCGATTTAATCAAACCAGACCGGGTCAATGAACACCGGTTTATAATTGATCATGTGCCAACAACTTGTAGTTGAGAAGCAAACCGGGTCAAGGACGCCAGTTTATCAAAAAATACTTATGATTTTCAACAAACAAAATTCAAAAAGGAAAATATGCAAGGCTTTTTACGAGCTGCCAGGCTCCAAATCGAGGCTTTTCATGGGCTGCCAGGTCTCTGAGTTAAACCATTTAACAAAGCCTTTTAAGATGGGCCTCCAATTAACCAATCATCGTTTTAACTGTGACAAGTTCAGGGTCTGTAAAAGATTGACTTGTCAAACGTTCGATGGGTCATACCAGGATTACCTGGACAGGAGTGGCTTACTTGATGAAGGCAGGTTAACCCGGGTTTTTAGGTGAATACACCAGGCTTCCAAGCCGTGGCTTGATAGACAATTACGAGGGTCCTTTCAAACTCTTTGTTGCTTTGCAAAAAGAGCCCCCAAGTAACTTTGTGAGCGATGCTCAGTGTGTGCCCATGTTTGAGTCTGTACTGTGTACAACACCCTCTCTGGCTCCACAGATTTTTCCCTTTGTGGCTTAAATGCCTATCAAGAGGTGTACCTATGGTGTGAGGACAACCAAGCCCCCTAGTGATATCCCTTCGTGGTTTAAAAACCGATCAAGAGGTGTATCTGTAGTTCAAATATGACCAAGCCCCCTAGTGATTTTCTTTATATCTATGCAGCTGCTAAAGCCGGATTAACAAAAATTCCGCTTTGTCAGTTAACTTGTAAAAGCTCACACAGGATATAAAAAGAACAGATACCCCGCTTATAACGGAGGCTCCGGTTTATTATATGATATATACACTGTCATAAATATGTACAGATGAAGAGCCTGTGGCTTCAAGTATAGTAAGGCCGAAGGAGAGCTATGTTCCATGGCCGCTTGGTCTCCTCCTCCGATTGACGTGAGTCTTCCTGCTCTCAAACATCAATGAGGTAGTAAGATCCGTTGTGCAGATTTTTGCTGACCACAAAGGGTCCTTCCCAAGGTGGGGATAACTTGTGCATATCAGTCTGATCCTGGATGAGCCGGAGCACCAAATCACCTTCTTGAAAGGTTCTGATTTTAACCCGGCAGCTGTGATAACGTCGGAGATCTTGTTGATAAATCGCCGATCGTGCTGCTGCGAGATCACGCTCTTCATCCAACAGGTCCAGTGAATCCTGACGTGCCTTCTCATTATCAGCTTCAACATAAGCTGCCACACGGGGCGAATCGTGACGGATGTCACTAGGAAGAACTACCTCCGCTCCATAGACCATGAAGAAGGGTGTGTAACCCATAGACCTATTGGGTGTGGTGTTGATGCTCCATAATACAGAAGGTAGTGTTGGGGAACGTTGCAGAAAACAAAAATTTTCCTACGGTTTCACCAAGATCCATCTATGAGTTCATCTAGCAACGAGTGATCGGATTGCATCTACATACCTTTGTAGATCACGCGCGGAAGCATTCAAAGAACGGGGATGAGGAAGTCGTACTCGATGTGATCCAAATCACCGGAGATCCTAGCGCCAAACGGACGGCACCTCCGCATTCAACACACGTACGGTCAGCGTGACGTCTCCTCCTTCTTGATCCAGCAAGGGGGGAGGAGAGGTTGATGAAGATCCATCAGCACGACGACGTGGTGGTGGATGCAGCAGTCACCGCAGCAGGGCTTCGCCGTTCTTCTGCGAGAGGGAGAGGTGTAGCAGGGGAGAGGGAGGCGCCAAGAGTCAAGGGTGCGGCTGCCCCTCCCTCCCCCCTTTTATATAGGCTCCCCAAGGGGGGGCGCCGGCCCTAGGAGATGGGATCTCCTAGGGGGGGCGGCGGCCAAGGGTGGAGTAGCCCCCAAGGCAAGTGGGGCGCCCCCCACCCTTGGGTTTCCAACCCTAGGTGCAGGGGGTGGGCCAAGGGGGGCGCACCAGCCCACTATGGGCCGGTTCCTCTCCCCACTTCAGCCCATGGGGCCCTTCGGGATGGGTGGTCCCACCCGATGGACCCCCGGGACCCATCCGGTGGTCCTGGTACAATACCGGTGACTCCCGAAACTCCCCCGATGGTCGAAACTACACTTCCTATATATAATTCTTCACCTCCAGACCATTCCGGAACTCCTCGTGATGTCCGGGATCTCATCCGGGACTCCGAACAACTTTCAGATTACTGCATACTCATATCTATACAACCCTAGCGTCACCGAACCTTAAGTGTGTAGACCCTACGGGTTTGGGAGACATGTAGACATGACCGAGACGACTCTCCGGTCAATAACCAACAACGGGATCTGGATACCCAAGTTGGCCCCCACATGCTCCTCGATGATCTCATCGGATGAACCACGATGTCGAGGATTCAAGCAACCCCGTATACAATTCCCTTTGTCAATCGGTATTTTACTTGCCCGAGATTCGATGTTGGTATACCAATACCTCGTTCAATCTCGTTACCGACAAGTCACTTTAATCATACCGTAATGCATGATCCCGTGACCAGACACTTGGTCACTTTGAGCTCATTATGATGATGCATTACCGAGTGGGCCCAGAGATTCCTCTCCGTCATATGGAGTGACAAATCCTAGTCTTGATCCGTGTCAACCCAACAGATACTTTCAGAGATACCCGTAGTATACCTTTATAGTCACCCAGTTATGTTGTGACGTTTGGTACACCCAAAGCACTCCTACGGTATCCGGGAGTTGCACAATCTCATGGTCTAAGGAAAAGATACTTGACATTGGAAAAACTCTAGCAAACGAACTATATGATCTTGTGCTATGTTTAGGATTGGGTCTTGTCCATCACATCATTCTCCTAATGATGTGATCCCGTTATCAATGACATCCAATGTCCATAGCCAGGAAACCATGACTATCTGTTGATCAACGAGCTAGTCAACTAGAGGCTTACTAGGGACATGTTTGGTGTCTATGTATTCACACATGTATTACGATTTCCGGATAACACAATTATAGCATGAATAAAAGACAATTATCATGAACAAGGAAATATAATAATAATTCTTTTATTATTGCCTCTAGGGCATATTTCCAACAGTCTCCCACTTGCACTAGAGTCAATAATCTAGTTACATTGTGATGAATCGAACACCCATGGAATTCTGGTGTTGATCATGTTTTGCTCTAGGGAGAGGTTTAGTCAACAGATCTGCTACATTCAGGTCCGTATGTACTTTACAAATATCTATGTCTCCATCTTGAACATTTTCACGAATGGAGTTGAAGCGACGCTTGATGTGCCTAGTCTTCTTGTGAAACCTGGGCTCCTTGGCAAGTGCAATAGCTCCAGTGTTGTCACAGAAGAGTTTGATCGGCCCCGACGCATTAGGTATGACTCCTAGGTCGGTGATGAACTCCTTCACCCAAATTGCTTCATGCGCTGCCTCCGAGGCTGCCATGTACTCCGCTTCACATGTAGATCCCGCCACGATGCTCTGCTTGCAACTGCACCAGCTTACTGCCCCACCATTCAAAATATACACGTATCCGGTTTGTGACTTTGAGTCATCCAGATCTGTGTCGAAGCTAGTGTCGACGTAACCCTTTACGACGAGCTCTTCGTCACCTCCATAAATGAGAAACATTTCCTTAGTCCTTTTCAGGTACTTCAGGATATTCTTGACCGCTGTCCAGTGTTCCTTGCCGGGATTACTTTGGTACCTACCTACCAAACTTACGGCAAGGTTTACATCAGGTCTGGTACACAACATGGCATACATAATAGAACCTATGGTTGAGGCATAGGGGATGAAACTCATCTCTTCGATATCTTCTGCCATGGTCGGACATTGAGCTGAGCTCAATTTCACACCTTGCAACATAGGCAAGAACCCCTTCTGTAACACCCTCGATGCGACTATAGCTCCCACGTGTCGAGGCACGACTTAGAGACATAATCGCATTGAAGGCATAAGTCGCAAGTTAGGCAATCTTCACAATCATCCCATGTAATATAATAATAAAAAGGGAGATAACATAGTTGGCTTACACTCGCCACGTCAATCAAGTACATTAATAACATTACATCATCCAAACACTCATGGCTCGACTACGATGCCAAAATAAAAGAGAACCCAATATGCGACTCGGTCCCAATCACCCCCAACTGGGTACCACTACTGATCGTCGAGAAAGGAAACATAGTATCGTTGAGAGTCTTCGTCGAACTCCCACTTGAGCTCGTACGCGTCTCCTAGAGCGGAATCATCAGGCCCTACATCTGGTGTAATAGTAATCTGTGAGCCACAGGGACTCAGCAATCTCGCACCCTCGCGATCAAGACTATTCAAGCTTATAGGAATGGCAAGGTAAAATATGAGTGGAGCTGCAGCAAGCGACTAGCAAGTATGGTGGCTAACTTATTCGCAAAAGACAGCGAGAAGAGGAGGCAAAGCACGAGCGAGAAACTAGAGAACAACCTGCGCAAACATTACTCCAACACCGTGTCCACTTCCCGGACTCCGCCGAGAAGAGGCCATCACGGTAACACACTCAGTTGATTCATTTTAATTAAATTAAGGTTCAAGTTATCTACAACCAGACATTAACAAATTCCCATCTGCCCATAACCGCGGGCACGGCTTTCAAAAGTTCAATCCCTGCAGGGGAGTCCCAACTTAGCGCATGACAAGCTCTCACGGTCAACGAAGGAATAGACCTCCTCCCAAGACGTTCCGATCAGACTCGGTATCTCGGTAACTCAAGACACTTCGACAGGTTAAAACAAGACCAGCAACACCGCCCGAATGTGCCGACAAATCCCGATAGGAGCTGCACATATCTCTTTCTCAGGGCACACTCAGATTGTCCAAACTTCCGGTAGGCCAGCCTAGAGTTGCCCCTGGTAGCCACCGGCGGCTGACAGTTTGGACCAACACTCAGAGGAGCACTGGCCCG
>NC_057797.1:107050839-107053087 GCF_018294505.1 Triticum aestivum
GGGGGGGTTAAAATAAGATGACCCTTGAGTCTGCAGAACCCAAGGGAAAGAAAAGGCTAGGTGGCAAATGGTAAAACCAAGGTTGGGCATTGCTGGAAAAGCTTTAATCAAGGCGAAATATCAAGGGGTTCCCATTATAACCCAACCGCGTAAGGAATGCAAAATCCGGGAACATAACACCGATATGACAAAAACTAGGGCGGCAAGAGTGGAACAAAACACTAGGCGAGAGGCCGAGCCTTCCACCCTTTACCAAGTATATAGATGCATTAAGATAACATGGCAATATAATGATATCCCAACAAGTAAATAAAAGATGTTCCAACAAGGAACAGCCTCCAATCTTCACCTGCAACTAGCAACGCTATAAGAGGGGCTGAGCAAAGCGGTAACATAGCCAATCAACGGTTTGCTAGGACAATGGTGGGTTAGAGGTTTGACATTCCAAATAGGAGGCTTGCAAGCAAGTGGTAGGCATCGTAGCAATGGCATAGCGAAAGAGCGAGCAAACTAGCATAGCAAAGATAGTAGTGATTTCGAGGGTATGATCATCTTGCCTGCACAGTTGTCAGAGTTGACTGGATCCTCGAAAGCAAACTCAACAGGCTCCTCGTTAGCGAACTCGTCTCCCAGCTCTACCCAAACAAGACAAACAAGCAACAAGGACACCATCAACCACGTGCAAGGATCAAGCGATATGATGAAATGATGTTATGCTATGCGGGATGCAAAATGCAAGATATGATAGAAAATGCATGAACCTGGCCTCAACTTGGAATTCCAAGGGTGCCACTGGAAAGATAAGATGAAATCGCTTGAAAACGATATAAAGAACGCCGGAATCGGAGTTACGGTTTGGAAATGGCAAGCGATTCAAAAATGACACCGGTCTGCGATTTACAGCAAGTAGGCATCTAAATGCAATGAGATGAACATGCTACAACACCCAAACAGGACAACAAAGTACATGGCAGGGATGCACACAAGATGCTTAACAAAAGTCTAGCACCGAGCTACGGCCAATTCATCCATTAGGAGGTTCAAACAAGCATGGCAAAAATGCAAATGGTAAAACATATCTCAGACTTGGTGAAATTAACACTTGTCTGGAATTTCAGATCATATAGCCCTCTTCGGAGCAACAAAACAACATGCTACAGGACCTGAACAAGACAAAGAAAGACATGGCATGGAGCTACTCAACAAGCTTAACAAAAGTCCCTTAGTGACCTTGAGCCAAAAGGGATCACAAAATTTACTAACAAGCACACGAACATAGCAAAAACATAATCAGTTTTCAGGCTTAGTGAAAACTGGGACATGCTGAAACATAACTCACGAAGGCATGTTTACGAGCTCGATGCACTCACCATGGTGCAAGTCATGGCAAGACAAGCATACATCCTTTAAGAAGGCACAGAAATGCAAGCTAGACATGGCAAGAACAATGGCATAGCATGCACGGATCAACTACAATAACATCGGCAAAATCGCAAACAAGTTGACGATCTGCCCAGATTCACAACGAAGCAAAAGTAGAGCTCGATTGACTCAAGCTAGGGTGCTCCATAATTGCAAACAAAGACATGGATGGATAGAGCACTACAAGATTAACAAAACTCCCTTATTGATCATCCTCAAAAGAGGCACGGATCACTAGGAAACAACATGAACATATGGCATCGTGAGATAAACAATCCCAGGACTTAGTGAAATTACTAAGTCCTTGAAAACAGAATTAGCAAGTGCACCACTTTGCAAGCTTGCACAAATCACCACACACATCCTAAAAATACATGGGTTGCACCTCTAGATAGATGGCAAACCCTTAACAAAACATATGAAGAACTCACGGGCATATCATGCACACAAAAATCATGGCAAAAATGACAAAAGTGCTAAACGGAGTAACAGATCTGACAATTAACTCAAGTAGCCCTCTTCTAACAGCATTTCGGGCATCAAGATGAGCTCAAATGAAAATGATGCAATGGAATGAAATGATGTACTCTCTGAGATGAACATTTTAATATGCTATATGCATGAATCGGAGCTACGGATGCAAAGTTAAGGGGCCCCGAATAGAGTAACTTGGATCAGGAATTCTGGGACTTAGAGAAAAATTCGACCTCCTAGGGTTTACTGTAGCTCCGATCCAGATCTGGATCGCACGGAGCCCGAGGATCGACGGCCGGAGGAGTCGCCGGAGTTGGGCCGGCCGGAGTCGGGGACGAGGCCGGGGCGGCCG
>NC_057797.1:107053547-107062988 GCF_018294505.1 Triticum aestivum
GCGCGGGCCGGGAGGGCCGCGGTCGGGCTCCCCGGGCCGGAGCGGTGGGAGTCGGTGGCTGCGCCACATGGCGCGTGCTGAGAGGCGCGGGCGGCGGCGAACGTGTTCCGGCCCGCTCCGGACACGTCCGGCGGCGGCGGATCTGGGATTTTTAGGGTTAGGGGGGAGAGGATCCGCGAATTTGGAATGGGGGGTGTATATATAGGCATAGAGGGAGCTAGGAGAGTCCAAATGAGGTGCGGTTTTCGGCCACGTGATCGTGATCGAACGCTCTAGGACATGGAGCAGAGTTAGGTGGGTTTTGGGCCAAAAAGGAGGGGTGTTGGGCTGCAACACACACGAGGCCTTTTCGGTCCCTCGGTTAACCGTTGGAGTATCAAACGAAGTCCAAATGATACGAAACTTGACAGGCGGTCTACCGGTAGTAAATGAAGGCCGCTTAGCAAGTCTCGGTCCAATCCGGAAATGTTTAATCTCCACACATGAAAGAAAGCTAGAAATGACCACCGGAGGAGAACGAAGCGCCGTAATGCAAAACGGACAACGGGGAAAATGCTCGAATGCATGAGATGAACACGTATGCAAATGCAATGCACATGATGACATGATATGAGATGCATGACAACGATAACAACACCGAAGACAAAAACCCGAACCCGAGGAAATAAATATAACTTAACGCCGGAAACGGCAAGAGTTGGAGTACAAATAGGGAAAGTTACATCCGGGGTGTTTCAGCACTCCACCACTACGAAAGGATCTCGTCCCGAGATCTAGGACTGAAAGAATGCCTGGTACTCAGAACGGAGGTGATCCTCGCGTTCCCAGGTAGCTTCACGGTCGGAATGGTGTGACCACTTGACTTTGAGAAATTTGATTGACTTGTTGCGAGTCTTGCGTTCAGTCTCTTCAAGAATAGCAACTGGGTGCTCACGATAAGAGAGATCTTCTTGGAGCTCAATGTCCTCGAAGTTGACGGTGCGGTCAGGAGTCTTGAAGCACTTTCGAAGCTGAGAGACATGGAACACGTCATGAACATTTGCAAAGTTTGAAGGAAGCTTGAGTTGATAGGCGAGATCGCCTCTCTTGCTGACAATCTTGAAAGGTCCCACGTATCTGGGGGCAAGCTTCCCTTTGATACCGAAGTGACGAGTACCTTTCATAGGAGAGACATGGAGGTAAACATGATCTCCAATCTCGAAAGCCAAATCACGGTGCTTACTATCATAGTAGCTCTTCTGGCGGGATTGGGCTGCTTTGAGGTTATCACGAATGACTTTGCACATTTCTTCTGCCTCTGTGATTAAGTCATTACCCAAAAGCTGACGTTCACCGGTTTCAGACCAGTTGAGAGGGGTACGACACTTCCTGCCATACAGAATTTCAAAAGGGGCCTTGCCCGAACTTGCTTGAAAACTGTTGTTGTAGGAGAATTCAGCATAAGGAAGACAATCCTCCCACTTCATGCCGAAGGAGATCACACAAGCCCTGAGCATATCTTCAAGAATCTGGTTGACACACTCGACTTGACCGCTTGTTTGAGGATGGAAAGCTGTGATGAAGCAGATGTTAGTGCCCATGGCCTTCTGAAAAGAATCCCAAAACTTCAAGGTAAAGATGCTGCCACGGTCTGAAGAGATCACTTGAGGAATACCGTGCAGAGAGACAACACGAGAGGTATAGAGTTCCGCCAATTGAGCTGCAGTGATCGACTCTTTGATAGGCAGAAAGTGAGCCACTTTGGTGAGTTTGTCGATGACAACAAATATAGCATCATTGCCACGCTTGGACTTTGGAAACCCAGTCACGAAGTCCATCTCAATGTGGTCAAACTTCTATTCTGGAATGGCAAGAGGTTGGAGGAGACCACCTGGCCTTTGGTGTTCTGCCTTCACTCTTCTGCAGACATCACATTCATTCACGAATTGAGCGATCTCGCGCTTCATTCGAGTCCACCAATAAGCTTGCTTAAGGTCCTGATACATCTTCGTGCTCCCAGGGTGGATGGAGAGGAGAGAATTGTGAGCCTCGTTCATGATCACTTTACGGAGGTCACCTTTGGGCACAACAATACGATCCTCGAAGAAGAGAGTGTCCTTGTCATCAAGGCGGTAGCACTTGTACTTGGACTGACTCTTGGCAATCCCAATCTTCACCTTTTTCACCATAGCATCAAGAAGCTGGGCTTGGCGAATCTGGTCTTCTAAGGTAGGAGAGACTAGAAGGTTGTCGAGGAAACCTTGAGGAACAACTTGCAGATTAAGTTTGCGGAAAGCTTCACAAAGCTCGGGTTGATAAGGCTTAAGAATCAGACTGCTGCAGTAAGCCTTTCTGCTCAATGCGTCAGCAATCACATTGGCCTTGCCTGGAGTATACTCAATACTCGGATTATACTCTTGAATCATTCGACCCATCGAGTTTGCCTGAGGTTGAGATTAGGCTGAGTGAAGATGTACTTGAGACTCTTGTGATCAGTGAAAATGTCCACTTTTCTTCCCAATAGAAGATGTCTCCAAGTCAAAAGAGCATGCACAACTGCCGCCAACTCGAGATCATGAGTGGGGTAGTTCTTCTCATTAGGCTTCAACTGGCAAGATGTATAAGCAACAACTTTCTTCTCTTGCATCAATACTGCGCCAAGACCTTGGAGAGAGGCATCACAAAAGACCTCGTACGGCTTGGATTCATCAGGCGGAGTCAGAACTGGAGCAGTGATCAACTTCTCTTTCAAAGTGTTGAAAGCAATGTCACACTCCGGAGACCAAACGTACTTGACGTGCTTCTGGAGAAGATTTGAGAGAGGCTTCGCGAACTTAGAAAAGTTTTCAACGAATCTTCGGCAATAGCTTGCGAGACCGAGAAAACTGCGGAGTTGCTTCACATTCTGAGGAGGTTCCCAATTCACAATTGCAGACACCTTCTCAGGATTCACGGCAATGCCCTTGGCAGAGATGATATGACCAAGATAAAGAACCTCATCAAGCCAAAATTCACACTTGGAGAACTTGGCATAGAACTGATGTTCCCTGAGCTTATCGAGAACCAAACGCAAGTGCTTGGCATGATCTTCCTTGTTCTTCGAGAAAACCAGAATGTCGTCGAGATAGACCAAAACGAAGTCATTGGTGTAGGCATTGAAGATGAAGTTCATCATGCGAGAGAACGTCGGAGGAGCGTTGGCGAGGCCAAAAGACATGACAGTGTATTCATATGAACCAAAGCTTGTTCTGAATGCTGTCTTGGGAATATCTTCTTCACGAATGCGAATCTGGTGATAACCCATACGGAGATCAAGCTTGGAGAATACTTGGGCACCTTTGAGTTGTTCGAACAGCTCATTGATGTTGGGAAGTGGGTATTTGTTCTTGATGGTCTTCTTGTTCACTGGACGGTAATCAACACAAAGTCGGTCCGTTCCATCCTTCTTCTTCACAAAAAGAACCCCACAACCCCACGGAGAAGAACTAGGCCGGATGAGACCCATTTTCTCTTGCATATAGAGTTGCTTCTTCAGCTCCTTCAACTCTTCAGGTCCGAGCTTGTAAGGACGTTTGCACACAGGTTCCGTACCAGGCTCAAGATCAATAACGAATTCAACAGGCCGGTGCGGAGGCATTCCTGGGAGCTCTTCTGGAA
Organism: Triticum aestivum; assembly: GCF_018294505.1. Taxonomy (NCBI): domain Eukaryota; kingdom Viridiplantae; phylum Streptophyta; class Magnoliopsida; order Poales; family Poaceae; genus Triticum; species Triticum aestivum. Next base: position 107,057,184 of record NC_057797.1, read on the forward strand.
AGATGTCTTGGTATTCGCAAACGACTGGAATTTGAGAGATGGCATCGAGTTCACCCTTCTCATTGAGAGAAAACAGATGGATGGTATTATCCCGAATGGCAAAGACAATTACATCCTCAGACGAATGAGTCAGTTGAATCTGCCTGGCTGCACAATCAAGCTGAGCCTTGTGCTTAGAAAGCCAATCCATCCCGAGAATAAGATCAATATCCGAGTTACCAAGAACCATTGGAGAAGCCAGAAACTTGAAATCACCCATCATGATAGAAATATCCGGAATCTCATGATTAGCAAGCAAACATTTACCCGGAGAGACAACTGCTAACGGTTTATGCATAACTTGGGAAGTCAACTCATGCTTAGATGCAAAAGGTTTCGAGATGAAGCAATGCGATGCACCACTGTCAAAAAGAACTTTTGAAGGTATATAATTAACAGGAAGGTTACCCATGATCACATCTGACGAGTCCTCTGCCTGAGCTGCATTCATCAAATTGACCTTGGCATGCTTGGGGTTATGCTTGACCACAGCTGTACTTGCCGATCTGACAGAAGGAGGAGGAGGAAGACGCCTCTGGTTGAAACACTTGTTGGCATAGTGACCCTTCTGTTGGCACTTGTTGCACGTGACCTCTGAAAGCGGACGGTGATACGGAGCACTCGATCTTGGAGCTTGAGACAAAGTCTTGTTCTGAAAGCCAGGGTTGGGTGGGTGGGAAGAACCACTGCCACCTTTGCTCTTCTGCTGATACGGCTGACGGAACGGAGGAGGAGGAAGCCAAAACTTCTGCTGCTTGGCCACTTGAGTAGAGGAAGGAGTAACATCTCTGACTCGCTTCTTGGAAGCATCACACCTCAACTGAGCATCCTCTTGCTTCAGTGCCATGTTGTAGAACTCATCGTATCTCAAGGGCTCGAAGAGGACAAGAGCGAGCTGAATTTCTTCTCTGAGACCACCCCTGAACTAATATATCATGCTCTTCTCATCAAGGACGTCCTGCTTGGCCAAGCGGGCGAGCTTCTGGAACAACTTGTTGTAGTCATAGACAGACAAAGAGCCTTGCTTCAGATTGCGGAATTCCTCACGCTTGCTTTCAACCACACTCTGGGGAATATGATGAGCTCGGAAATCTCGACGGAAATCATCCCAAGTGATAACACGTCCACCTATGGAGTCCTTGTACTGCTGGAACCATTCTGCAGCTTGATCTTTGAGTTGGAAGGAAGCGAACTTAACAAAGTCCTCAGGCCTGACGTTACTGCACTCGAAATGCTTGCACAGATCCACAAGCCAATCGTCAGCATCGGTTGCCTCAACACAATTGCTGAAAGTCTTTGTCCCATTAGCAAGGAACTGGTTGAGTGTAGCAAAGTGACTCTGATTGCTGCCTTGATTCCCATGACTGCCTTGATTGCGCTCTTGAAGAATTTGCATGATCAGTTGTGTGTTTGCATTGGTTGTGGCCATCACAGCTTGCCACGCCTCTGGAGGAGGTGGAGGTGGTGGCGGATCAGGATTCGGAGTCGTGCGTGTTGGAGGAGCCATCCTGAAGAGGGTGACCACCATTAGCACATTGATAGATAAAATATTGAAGCTGAATCCAACGGAATGAAAATTGCAACATATAGTCTTCACATCCGAACAAAATGAACGAATGCATTCCTCTTGAAATGGTCACACATCCATAAATTGAGAAGCCACGTAGAATTAAGGTAGAGAAATAAATCAACAAGGTACGGATCCAGAACGAACAATCGGTAAGAAATCCCAATCTCAAACCAATATCCATGGAAGAAGAACTAGAGCTACTAGAATTCCCACCTATGAAACTCCCGAATTTTTCCGGTTATGCAATCAGGTGTTGGGGATACAGGGGAAGCATAATATCTCACCCAAACTAGCAAATCCTACATCCAGCTGTATCCATCCTTCAACACATAACCAAGAAACCTTCGAAAACCATCTACCTCAACCTTCGAAAAGCATCCGTTATACAAGTTATGGCGATACTCCCGAACTCCCGCCCCAGTACTGGGTGGCGTCGAGGTTATCTCACCAACGAACTGCATAAAAGAGATTTTCGATGTCGGCGTACTAAACTCAGGTATTCCAGAATTGCAACGATAAAATTATGATGACAACACCTCAGAGCTCAACTCCCCGGGACACTTCCACTAAACCCCTGACAGGAGGCACCAAGACAATGTTCTCATCATAAAACCATCGGAACGATTCCAAGATACCCGCGTGATCCTAAATTTTTTTTAGTGAAATTTGAGAAGAGAAGAGTCAAAACTCTACGTCAGGATGCCTTACCAGAGCGATGAGGAGACTGGGAAGTAAAAGAATTCCTAAGCTCTCCGATATATAATTCCTAAATGACTCAAAACATTTTTTTCCTAGACACATCTCGGTCGCTAAAAACGATCAAGCAATGGGGCTCCTAAGGTCGGGGAAGGCTCTGATACCAACTTGTAACACCCTCGATGCGACTATAGCTCCCACGTGTCGAGGCACGACTTAGAGACATAATCGCATTGAAGGCATAAGTCACAAGTTAGGCAATCTTCACAATCATCCCATGTAATATAATAATAAAAAGGGAGATAACATAGTTGGCTTACAGTCGCCACGTCAATCAAGTACATTAATAACATTACATCATCCAAACACTCATGGCCCGACTACGACGCCAAAATAAAAGAGAACCTAACATGCGACTCGGTCCCAATCACCCCCAACTGGGTACCACTACTGATCGTCGAGAAAGGAAACATAGTATCATTGAGAGTCTTCGTCGAACTCCCACTTGAGCTCGTACGCGTCTCCTGGAGCAGAATCATCAGGCCCTGCATCTGGTGTAATAGTAATCTGTGAGCCGCAGGGACTCAGCAATCTCGCACCCTCGCGATCAAGACTATTCAAGATTATAGGAATGGCAAGGTAAAATATGAGTGGAGCTGCAGCAAGCGACTAGCAAGTATGGTGGCTAACTTATTCGCAAAAGACAGCGAGAAGAGGAGGCAAAGCACGAGCGAGAAACTAGAGAACAACCTGCGCAAACATTACTCCAACACCGTGTCCACTTCCCGGACTCCGCCGAGAAGAGGCCATCACAGTAACACACTCAGTTGATTCATTTTAATTAAATTAAGGTTCAAGTTATCTACAACCGGACATTAACAAATTCCCATCTGCCCATAACCGCGGGCACGGCTTTCAAAAGTTCAATCCCTGTAGGGGAGTCCCAACTTAGCCCATGACAAGCTCTCACGGTCAACGAAGGAATAGACCTCCTCCCAAGACGTTCCGATCAGACTCGGTATCTCGGTAACTCAAGACACTTCGACAGGTTAAAACAAGACCAGCAACACCGCCCGAATGTGCCGACAAATCCCGATAGGAGCTGCACATATCTCTTTCTCAGGGCACACTCAGGTTGTCCAAACTTCCGGTAGGCCAGCCTAGAGTTGCCCCTGGTAGCCACCGGCGGCTGACAGTTTGGACCAACACTCAGAGGAGCACTGGCCCGGGGGGGGGGGGGTTAAAATAAGATGACCCTTGAGTCTGCAGAACCCAAGGGAAAGAAAAGGCTAGGTGGCAAATGGTAAAACCAAGGTTGGGCATTGATGGAAAAGCTTTAATCAAGGCAAAATATCAAGGGGTTCCCATTATAACCCAACCGCGTAAGGAATGCAAAATCCGGGAACATAACACCGATATGACGGAAACTAGGGCGGCAAGAGTGGAACAAAACACTAGGCGAGAGGCCAAGCCTTCCACCCTTTACCAAGTATATAGATGCATTAAGATAACATGGCAATATAATGATATCCCAACAAGTAAATAAAAGATGTTCCAACAAGGAACAGCCTCCAATCTTCACCTGCAACTAGCAACGCTATAAGAGGGGCTGAGCAAAGCGGTAACATAGCCAATCAACGGTTTGCTAGGACAATGGTGGGTTAGAGGTTTGACATTGCAAATAGGAGGCTTGCAAGCAAGTGGTAGGCATCATAGCAATGGCATAGCGAAAGAGCGAGCAAACTAGCATAGCAAAGATAGTAGTGATTTCGAGGGTATGATCATCTTGCCTGCACAGTTGTCAGAGTTGACAGGATCCTCGAAAGCAAACTCAACAGGCTCCTCGTTAGCGAACTCGTCTCCCGGCTCTAACCAAACAAGACAAACAAGCAACAAGGACACCATCAACCACGTGCAAGGATCAAGCGATATGATGAAATGATGTTATGCTATGCGGGATGCAAAATGCAAGATATGATAGAAAATGCATGAACCTGGCCTCAACTTGGAATTCCAAGGGTGCCACTGGAAAGATGAGATGAAATCGCTTGAAAACGATATAAAGAACGCCAGAATCGGAGTTACGGTTTGGAAATGGCAAGCGATTCAAAAATGACACCGGTCTGCGATTTACAGCAAGTAGGCATCTAAATGCAATGAGATGAACATGCTACAACACCTAAACATGACAACAAAGTACATGGCAGGGATGCACACAAGATGCTTAACAAAAGTCTAGCACTGAGCTACGGCCAATTCATCCATTAGGAGGTTCAAACAAGCATGGCAAAAACGCAAATGGTAAAACATATCTCAGACTTGGTGAAATTAACACTTGTCTGGAATTTCAGATCATATAGCCCTCTTCGGAGCAACAAAACAACATGCTACAGGACCTGAACAAGACAAAGAAAGACATGGCATGGAGCTACTCAACAAGCTTAACAAAAGTCCCTTAGTGACCTTGAGCCAAAAGGGATCACAAAATTTACTAACAAGCACACGAACATAGCAAAAACATAATCAATTTTCAGGCTTAGTGAAAACCGGGACATGCTGAAATATAACTCACGAAGGCATGTTTACGAGCTTGATGCACTCACCATGGTGCAAGTCATGGCAAGACAAACATACATCCCTTAAGAAGGCACAGAAATGCAAGCTAGACATGGCAAGAACAATGGCATAGCATGCACGGATCAACTACAATAACATCGGCAAAATCGCAAACAAGTTGACGATCTGCCCAGATTCACAACGAAGCAAAAGTAGAGCTCGATTGACTCAAGCTAGGTTGCTCCATAATTGAAAACAAAGACATGGATGGATAGAGCACTACAAGATTAACAAAACTCCCTTACTGATCATCCTCAAAAGAGGCACGGATCACTAGGAAACAACATGAACATATGGCATCGTGAGATAAACAATCCCAGGACTTAGTGAAATTACTAAGTCCCTGAAAACAGAATTAGCAAGTGCACCACTTTGCAAGCTTGCACAAATCACCACACACATCCTAAAAATACATGGGTTGCACCTCTGGATAGATGGCAAAACCCTTAACAAAACATATGAAGAACTCACGGGCATATCATGCACACAAAAATCATGGCAAAAATGACAAAAGTGCTAAACGGAGTAACAGATCTGACAATTAACTCAAGTAGCCCTCTTCTAACAGCATTTCGGGCATCAAGATGAGCTCAAATGAAAATGATGCAATGGAATGAAATGATGTACTCTCTGAGATGAACATTTTGATATGCTATATGCATGAATCGGAGCTACGGATGCAAAGTTAAGGGGCCCCGAACAGAGTAACTTGGATCAGGAATTCTGGGACTTAGAGAAAAATTCGACCTCCTAGGGTTTACTGTAGCTCCGATCCAGATCTGGATCGCACGTAGCCCGAGGATCGACAGCCGGAGGAGTCACCGGAGTTGGGCCGGCCGGAGTCGGGGACGAGGCCGGGGCGGCCGGTGGTGGCGGGCGGCGAC
>NC_057797.1:107063218-107088855 GCF_018294505.1 Triticum aestivum
CGGGCCGGAGCGGTGGGAGTCGGTGGCTGCGCCACATGGCGCGTGCTGAGAGGCGCGGGCGGCGGCGGACGTTGTCCGGCCCGCTCCGGACACGTCCGGCGGCGGCGGATCTGGGATTTTTAGGGTTAGGGGGGAGAGGATCCGCGAATTTGGAATGGGGTGTGTATATATAGGCATAGAGGGAGCTAGGAGAGTCCAAATGAGGTGCGGTTTTCGGCCACACAATCGTGATCGAACGCTCTAGGACATGGAGCAGAGTTAGGTGGGTTTTGGGCCAAAAAGGAGGGGTGTTGGGCTGCAACACACATGAGGCCTTTTCGGTCCCTCGGTTAACCGTTGGAGTATCAAACGAAGTCCAAATGATACGAAACTTGACAGGCGGTCTACGGTAGTAAATCAAGGCCGCTTGGCAAGTATCGGTCCAATCTGGAAATGTTTAATCCCCACACACGAAAGAAAGCTAGAAATGACCACCGAAGGAGAACGAAGCGCCGGAATGCAAAACGGACAACGGGGAAAATGCTCGAATGCATGAGATGAACATGTATGCAAATGCAATGCACATGATGACATGATATGAGATGCATGACAACGATAACAACACCGGAGACAAAAACCCGAACCCGAGGAAATAAATATGACTTAATGCCGGAAACGGCAAGAGTTGGAGTACAAATAGGGAAAGTTACATCCGGGGTGTTACACCTTCTTAGATAGATCCATATTGAACTTCTTCAATATCTTATCAAGCTATGTGCATTGTGAAAGACCTATGAGGCGTCTTGATCTATCTCTATAGATCTTGATGCCTAATATATAAGCAGCTTCTCCAAGGTCCTTCATTGAAAAACTCTTATTCAAGTAAGCCTTAATGTTGTCCAAAAGCTCTATATCATTTCCCATCAAAAGTATGTCATCTACATATAATATGAGAAATGCTACAGAGTTCCCACTCACTTTCTTGTAAACGCAGGCTTCTCCATAAGTCTGCATAAACCCAAACGCTTTGATCATCTCATCAAAGCGAATGTTCCAACTCCGAGATGCTTGCACCAGCCCATAAATCGAGCGTTGGAGCTTGCACACCTTGTCAGCATTCTTAGGATCGACAAAACCTTCCGGCTGCATCATATACAATTCTTCCTTAAGGAAACCATTAAGGAATGCCATTTTGACGTCCATTTGCCATATCTCATAATCATACAATGCGGCAATTGCTAACATGATTCGGACGGACTTCAGCTTCGCTACCAGTGAGAAAGTCTCATCGTAGTCAACCCCTTGAACTTGTCCATAACCCTTAGTGACAAGCCGAGCTTTATAGATGGTTACATTACCATCCACGTCTGTCTTCTTCTTAAAGATCCATTTATTTTCTATGGCTCGCTGCTCAACAGGCAAGTCAGTCAAAGTCCATACTTCGTTTTCATACATGGATCCAATCTCGGATTTCATGGCTTCCAGCCATTTGTCAGAATCCGGGCCCGCCATCGCTTCTTCATAGTTCGAAGGTTCACCGTTGTCTAACAACATGATTTCCAAGACAGGGTTGCCGTACCACTCTGGTGTGGAACGTGTCCTTGTGGACCTACGAAGTTCAGTAGCAACTTGATCTGAAGTTTCATGATCATCATCATTAACTTCCTCTCTAGTCGGTGCAGGCACCTCAGGAACATTTTCTTGAGTTGTGCCATTTTCCGGTTCAAGAGGTAATACTTCATCAAGTTCTACTTTCTTCCCACTTACTTCTTTCGAGAGAAACTCTTTCTCTAGAAAGGATCCACTCTTGGCAACCAAGATCTTGCCTTCGGATCTGAGGTAGAAGGTATACTCAATAGTTTCTTTAGGGTATCCTATGAAGACGCATCTTTCCAACTTGGGTTCGAGCTTTTCAGGTTGAAGTTTCTTGACATAAGCATCGCATCCCCAAACTTTTAGAAATGATAGCTTAGGTTTCTTCCCAAACCATAATTCATACGGTGTCATCTCAACGGATTTCGACGGAGCCCTATTTAAAGTGAATGCGGCAGTCTCTAAAGCATAGCCCCAAAATGATAGCGGTAAATCGGTAAGAGACATCATAGATCGCACCATATCTAATAGAGTGCGATTACGACGTTCGAACACACCATTACGCTGAGGTGTTCCAGGCGGCGTGAGTTGTGAAAATATTCCACATTTTCTTAAGTGTGTGCCAAATTCGTGACTCAAGTATTCTCCCCCACGATCTGATCGCAAGAACTTGATTTTCCTATCACGTTGATTCTCAACCTCACTCTAAAATTCCTTGAAATTTTCAAAGGTCTCAGACTTGTGTTTCATTAAATAGACATACCCATATCTACTCAAGTCATCAGTGAGGGTGAGAACATAATGATAGCCACCGCGAGCCTCAACACTCATTGGACCGCACACATCAGTATGTATGATTTCCAATAAGTTGGTTGCTCGCTCCATTGTTCCTGAGAACGGAGTCTTGGTCATTTTACCCATGAGGCATGGTTCACACGTGTCAAATGATTCGTAATCAAGAGACTCTAAAAGTCCATCTGCATGGAGCTTCTTCATGCGTTTGACACCTATGTGACCAAGGCGGCAGTGCCACAAGTATGTGGGACTATCATTATCAACCTTACATCTTTTGGTATTCACACTATGAATATGTGTAGCATTACGCTCGAGATTCATTAAGAATAAACCATTCACCATCGGAGCATGACCATAAAACATATCTCTCATATAAATAGAACAACCATTATTCTCGGATTTAAATGAGTAGCCATCTCGAATTAAACGAGATCCTGATACAATGTTCATGCTCAAAGCTGGCACTAAATAACAATTATTGAGGTTTAAAACTAATCCCGTAGGTAAATGTAGAGGTAGCGTGCCGATGGCGATCACATCGACCTTGGAACCATTCCCGACGCGCATTGTCACCTCGTCCTTCGCCAGTCTCCGCTTATTCCGCAGCTCCTGCTTTGAGTTACAAATGTGAGCAACTGCACCGGTATCAAATACCCAGGAGCTACTACGAGTACTGGTAAGGTACACATCAATTACATGTATATCACATATACCTTTCGTGATGCCGGCCTTCTTGTCCGCTAAGTATTTGGGGCAGTTCCGCTTCCAGTGACCACTTCCCTTGCAATAAAAGCACTCAGTCTCGGGCTTGGGTCCATTCTTTGGCTTCTTCCCGGCAGCTTGCTTACCGGACGCGGCAACTCCCTTGCCGTCCTTCTTGAAGTTCTTCTTACCCTTGCCTTTCTTGAACTTAGTGGTTTTATTCACCATCAACACTTGATGTTCCTTTTTGACTTCTACCTCTGCTGATTTCAGCATTGCAAATACTTCAGGAATGGTCTTTTCCATCCCCTGCATACTGAAGTTCATCACAAAGCTCTTGTAGCTCGGTGGAAGCGACTGAAGGATTCTGCCGCGTCATCCGGGAGATTAACTCCCAGCTGAGTCAAGCGGTTATGTAACCCAGACATAGTGAGTATGTGCTCACTGACAGAACTGTTTTCCTCCATCTTACAGCTGAAGAACTTGTCGGAGACTTCATATCTCTCGACCCGGGCATGAGCTTGAAAAGCCATTTTCAGCTCTTCGAACATCTCATATGCTCCTTGTCTCTCAAAACGCTTTTGGAGCCCCGGTTCTAAGCTGTAAAGCATGCCGCACTGAACGAGGGAGTAATCATCAGCACGTGTCTGCCAAGCGTTCATAACGTCTTGTTCCTCAGGGAGAACAGGTGCGTCACCTAGCGGTGCTTCTAGGACATAATCTTTCTTTGCAGCTATGAGGATGATTCTCAGGTTCGGGACCCAGTCCGTATAATTGCTGCCATCGTCTTTCAGCTTGGTTTTCTCTAGGAACACGTTGAAGTTGAGGACAACGTTGGCCATTTGATCTACAAGACATATTGTAAATATTTTAGACTAAGTTCATAATAATTAAGTTCATCTATTTAATGAACTCCCACTCAGATAGACATCCCTCCAGTCATCTAAGTATAACATGATCCGAGTTAACTAGGCCGTGTCTGATCATCACGTGAGACGGACTAGTTAACATCGGTGAACATCTTCATGTTGATCGTATCTTCTATACGACTCATGCTCGACCTTTCGGTCTTCTGCGTTCCGAGGCCATGTCTGTACATGCTAGGCTCGTCAAGTCAACCTAAGTGTTTGCATGTGTAAATCTGTCTTACACCCATTGTATGTGAACGTTGGAATCTATCACACCCGATCATCACGTGGTGCTTCGAAACAACAAACTGTCGCAACGGCGCACAGTTAGGGGGAACACTTTCTTGAAATTATTATGAGGGATCATCTTATTTACTACCGTCGTTCTAAGTAAACACGATGCAAAAACATGATAAACATCACATGCAATCAAATAATAATAGTGACATGATATGGCCAATATCACATAGCTCCTTTGATCTCCATCTTGGGGCTCCATGATCATCTTGTCACCGGCATGACACCATGATCTCCATCATCATGATCTCCATCATCGTGTCTCCATGAAGTTGCTCGCCAACTATTACTTCTACTACTATGGATAACACGTTTAGCAATAAAGTAAAGTAATTTACATGGCGTTTCTCAATGACACACAGGTCATACAAAAAATAAAGACAACTCCTATGGCTCCTGTTGGTTGTCATACTCATCGACATGCAAGTCGTGATTCCTATTACAATAGCATGAACATCTCATACATCACATATATATCATTCATCATTCATCACAACTTTGGCCATATCACATCACAAAACACTTGCTGCAAAAACAAGTTAGACGTCCTCTAATTGTTGTTGCAAGGTTTACGTGGCTGCAAGAGGGTTCTAGCAAGAACATTTTCTTACCTACGTTAAAGCCACAACGTGATTTGTCAACTTCTATTTACCCTTCATAAGGACCCTTTTCGTCGAATCCGCTCCAACTAAAGTGGGAGAGACAGACACCCGCGAGACACCTTATGCAACTAGTGCATGTCAGTCGGTGGAACCGGTCTCGCGTAAGCGTACGTGTAAGGTTGGCCCGAGCCGCTTCATCCCACAATACTGCTGAAACAAAATAAGACTAGTAGCGGCAAGAAAGTTGACAACATGACTATCAATGACATCCAATGTCCATAGTCAGGAGACCATGACTATCTGTTGATCCACGAGCTAGTCAACTAGAGGCTTACTAGGGACATGTTTGGTGTCTATGTATTCACACATGTATTACGATTTCCGGATAACACAATTATAGCATGAATAAAAGACAATTATCATGAACAAGGAAATATAATAATAATCCTTTTATTATTGCCTCTAGGGCATATTTCCAACAGGTAGCTCCTCAACCCAACAACCCGGCGTCCGCTTTAAGGGAACCATAAGCCTTGGTTTGATACCCCGTAGAATTTCTTGATTTGCCCTTTCTGCTTGACCATTAGATTGGGGGTGAGCCACCAACGCTAGATCAAGCCGGATGTGCTCACGTTGACAGAATTCTTCCATCTCCCCTTTTGACAGGTTAGTACCATTATCTGTTATAATGCTGTGTGGAAAACCAAACCGGAATATCACCTTCTTGATGAATTGAACCGCCGTGGCTGCATCACACTTGCTGACTGGCTCTGCCTCCACCCATTTAGTGAATTTATCAACTACTACTAATAGGTGGGTCTTTTTGTCCTTAGAACGCTTGAAGGATCCAACCATATCAAGCCTCCAAGTTGCAAACGGCCACGTAATTGGAATCATCCGCAACTCTTGAGCCGGAACACGCGCATGGCGGGCAAATTTTTGACATCCATCACATCTCTTGACTAAATCCTCCGCATCAGCATGCGCCGTCAACCAGTAAAAACCATGGCGAAAAGCTTTGGCAACCAACGACTTTGAACCGGCGTGGTGACCGCAATCCCCTTCATGGATTTCTTGCAAAATCTCACAACCTTCTGAGGAGAAACACAGCGCTGAATTGCTCCTGAAACACTGTAACAATGTAACTCCCCGTTGAGTATGGTCATAGACTTGGAACGCCGGATTATCTGTCGAGCCAACGTTTCATCGTCTGATAACTCGCCCCGGTTCATGTAAGCCAGATATGGGATCGTCCAATCCGGTATGGCATGCAGAGCTGCCACCAATTGAGCCTCCGGATCAGGAATAGCCAAATCTTCTTCGGTTGGCACTTTGACTGACAGATTATGCAACACATCAAGAAAGACATTGGGCGGGACCGGTTTATGTTGGGAACCAAGACGACTTAAAGCGTCCGCCGCTTCATTCTTTCGCCGGTCTATATGGTCCACCTGATAACCTTTAAAGTGACCAGCCACTGCGTCCACCTCTCGCCGATATGCAGCCATGAGTGGGTCCTTAGAATCCCAAGTGCCAGACACCTGCTGAGCCACTAGATCTGAATCGCCGAATCACTTAACCCGGCTCAAATTCATCTCCTTAGCCATCCGAAGACCATGGAGCAAAGCCTCATATTCAGTTGCATTGTTAGTACAAGGGAACATTAAACGGAGGACATAACAGAACTTGCCACCTCGTGGAGAAGTTAGTATGACTCCAACCCCCGAGCCGTCCAACTATCTAGATCCATCAAAATGAATAGTCCAATATGTATTATCTGGTTTCTCTTCAGGTGCCTGTAACTCCGTCCAATCATTGATGAAATCCACGAGTGCCTAGGATTTGATCGCTGTGCGGGGTATATATTTGAGCCCATGAGGTCCAAGCTCAATAGCCCACTTGGCAATCCGGCCAGTTGCTTCTCTGTTTTGAATGATGTCGCCCAGAGGAGCTGAACTGACCACTGTGATAGGATGGCCCTGAAAATAATGTTTAAGCTTCCGGCTCGCCATAAACACCCCATACACCAGCTTCTGCCAATGCGGATACCTCTGCTTTGACTCAATGAGCACCTCGCTGATATAATAAACCGGCCGTTGAACCGGATATTCCTTGCCAAGCTCCTTGCGCTCTACCACAATGGCTACGCTAACAGCCCGAGCATTAGCAGCCACATATAATAATAATGGTTCTTTATCGATCGGCGCTGCAAGCACGGACGGTTCAGCTAGCTACCTCTTCAGATCCTCGAACGCCTTATCAGTTGTCTCGCTCCAGACAAAGTTATCTGTTTTCTTGAGCATCTTATATAAAGGGATGGCCTTCTCTCCAAGGTGACTGATAAACCGTCTCAAGGCTGTAATCCGGCCGACCAGACGTTGAACATCGTTAATACACGCCGGTTTATCCAAGGATGTAATTGCTGCAATCTTTTCCGGATTAGCCTCAATGCCTCTGTTTGATACCAGAAAGCCTAAGAGCTTGCCTGCCAGGACACCAAAGACACACTTCTCCGGATTGAGCATCATCTTGTAAACCCGGAGATTGTCAAAGGTTTCTCGTAGATCATCTATCAATGTCTCCTCCTTTCTGGACTTGACCACAATATCATCCACATATGCATGAACATTGCGCCCAATTTGTTTATGAAGGCAATTCTGAACACATCGCTGGTAAGTTGCCTGGGCACTCTTGAGTCCAAAAGGCATGGAAACATAGCAGAAGGCTCCAAAGGGAGTTATGAAAGCTGTCTTCTCCTAGTCCTTAACCGCCATTTTGATCTGATGATAACCAGAGTAAGCATCCAGAAAACACAAACGGTCACAACCCGCCGTAGCATCAATTATCTGATCAATGCGAGGGAGAGCAAATGGGTCCGCAGGGCAAGCCTTGTTTAAATCTGTGTAGTCCAGACACATGCGCCAAGTGCCGTTTTTCTTAAGAACCAGCACCGGATTAGCTAACCACTCTGGATGAAAAACTTCAACAATAAACCCTGTGGCCAAAAGACGGGCTACCTCTTCACCTATAGCCTTACGTCTCTCTTCATTGAAACAGCGAAGGAACTGCCGGACCGGTTTAAACTTAGGATCAATGTTGAGTGTGTGCTCAGCGAGTTCCCTCGGTACACCTGGCATGTCAGAAGGTTTCCATGCAAAGATGTCCCGATTCTCACGGATGAACTCGATGAGTGCGCTTTCCTATTTGGGATCCAGGTTAGCGCTGATGCTGAACTGTTTGGATGAATCGCCAGGAACAAAGTCAACCATTTTAGTGTCTGTAGCCGATTTGAACTTCAACGCTGGATCATGTTCTGTAGTTGGATTTTTCAACGAGGTCATGTCTGCTGGATCAACTTGCTCCTTATAGAATTTCAACTCCTCCGTGGCACAAACCGACTCAGCATAAGCCGCATCACCTTCTTCACACTCCAAAGCAATCTTTCTACTTCCATGTATTGTGATAGTCCCTTTATGACCTGGCATTTTAAGCTGTAGATAAACATAACATGGCCTTGCCATAAACTTAGCATAAGCTGGCCGCCCAAACAAGGCGTGGTACGGACTTTTGATCTTTACCACCTCAAATGTCAATGTTTCTGACCTTGAATCATAGTCATCTCCAAAAGCTACCTCCAAAGCTATCTTGCCAACAGGATATGCAGACTTACCAGGCACCACACCATGAAAGACCGTATTTGACGGTTTAAGATCCTTATCTGTCAACCCCATACGGCGGAATGTATCATAATACAAAATATTGATACTACTTCCCCCATCCATGAGTACTTTGGTAAACTTGTATCCCCCAACTTGAGGGGGCCACCACCAGGGCCAAGTGACCTGGATTATCAACCCGGGGTGGGTGATCATATCTACTCCACAAAATAGGTTGCTCAGACCAGCGTAAATATTGAGGTACTGTCGGCTCAACAGAGTTTACTGCCCTTTTGTGAAGCTTCTGATCACGTTTGCACAAACTAGTAGTGAAGACATGATATTGCCCGCTGTTCAGTTGTTTGGGATTGCTCTAATAACCCGACTGCTGTTGCTGCTGCTGATTCCCCTGATGGTTGTAACCTCCCTGGTTGCCTTGGTGCCCTTGATTGACGTGTCCTGTTTGGTTGCCTTGAAACCCTAAACCGGAACCACCACCTCCGTAACCCGGCCCGTGGAAACCTCCTCCTGAACCGCCGGGCGGGCCTTTGTCATATTGGAACATATTGGAATTCTTGGAATCCCGCATGATATAATAGTCCTTCCAAAGATGTGATGCCGGCTTCTCCTTCGATCCGTGCTTTGGACAGGGCTGATTTAACAAGCGCTCCAAATTGGGGCCTGAACCTCCACCCCTCTGGGGCTGCTTGCCCTTACGACGCTGGCCATTCTCCCACGCGTTGGTATTTGCAAACAAAGTCCAAGCTACCGTCGGCCTTGCGCTTACCACCATTTCCATGGCCTGCCGGATTATGCTGTTGACCCTTGGCATTGCCGTTCTTCTTACCTTTCTCCGGTTTGTCCTCCTCTAAATCTGGATCCTTGGTATTATCTGAATCGGCGTATTTAACCAAAGCGGCCATGAGTGTTGACATATCATTGCAGTGACGTTTAGCCTTCCCAATTTCTGTTTTAGCGGTTTGAAACGATAATTGCCCTTTAATGTTAACACTTCAGTGTCTGCATTGATACGATATGATGAATGCAAAATTGCTGAGACCCGTTTGACCCAATGGGTCATGGACTCCCCTTCCTCTTGGACACAAGCGGCCAGATCCATGATTGACATCGGCTGCTTACACGTATCCTTGAAGTTCTGGATAAACCGGTGCTTTAATTTGGCCCATGACCCAACAGAGTTGGTCGGCAAGCTCTTCAACCAAGTGCGAGCTGTTCCTTCCAACATCATGGTGAAATATTTAGCACACACTGCCTCATCCACATCTAACATCTCCATTGCCATCTCATAGCTCTCCACCCACGCCTCTAGTTGCAAATCGGCGGTGTAATTTGGTACCTTACGAGGTCCCTTGAAATCCTTGGGCAGTCTCACATTATGCAAAGCAGGGGTTAGACACAGCACCCCTAAGGAGCTGAACATCACTCCTGGCTCCATGGAGGCTGTGGGGTGAACCGGAGTATGCTGTCGTGCTTCGTGTTGAGCCGCCAACTCGGCCTCCCGACGTGCGCGGCCATGGTCCACAACATCTTGCGCATTAGCGCCTCCCCCGGCCGGGTTGTTCCCTTGTGGTGAATTTCGGCGATGTGCACTACTGGACACGGCCGGTTCGTCCTCCACGTGTCTGCTATAGCTCCGGCTTGGACGGGAAGTGGAATGAATCCCCTCGCGACTGTGTGAATACGCCTGCTGTTGATTTAGTGCTGTTTGAAGGAGATCCCTAGCCCGACGTGCTTCCACTTCAACTGGTGACTCACTGTCGGTTGGGAGGGCCGCCAGGCGTGAAGTGGCGGCCACAATGTTGTCCAATGGGTTGGAATAATGCCCGGGCGGTGTTGGTACATACTGTGGTACAACGTTGTTCTGGTGAGGCGGGTCCGTCGTGCGCGGTTGAACCGGCGCTCCTGTTCCCGGCGCCCCCGCCCGGTTTAGTGTGGGTTGGCTACCAGCTCCTGCTTCTGGTGTGTTGAAGAGATTCTACAGCTCATAAACCAACGGGAGACGTGATCGATACCTTCTTCTTATGACTTCCTCTGAAGCATTCTGATCCAGTCTAATCCGATAGGCCTGTGCTTCCAATTCCGCCCGCTCTGTTGCCATCCTAGCATTCTCTGTTGCCAGGTCTGCCTTAGCCTGGGCTATCTGATCTTTCACCTTTGCAATATCCGCATTGTGCTGATCCCTGGCTGTTGCATCCACCTCCGCGGCCATCAACGTTGCCAAAGTGTCGAACAAATCAGACAGGACTTGGGCCGGAGGCGGCGCCGAGCTTCCTGCCCCTGCTGGTGTGGCCGCTGTTGAACCGGAGAGCATCGCTGTGGCGGTAGATGAATGAAGCACCGATTGTGTGCCGGCCATGAAGATGGCGGCCCGGTTTGGCAGATTAGGGGAATCCGGAATACTGTTGCCCTCGGATCCCCATCAATCCGGCCGTCCTGCAACTGGTAAAGTGACTCGGTCTCTCCAGAAAACTCGTCATCAGAACAGACCACGGTCTCTCCATCGGACACAGGTCCGTCCTCGTACCTTGATCCATGGATGACACCCACGAAAACATGCCTTCCCTCAGGCTGAACCGGCAAAGAACTTGCACGCCGAGCCGTTTCGATGATGTCGGTGTGGATGTCCGGCTCAGGGACCGGTTCGCCGATCTTGCCGATGAAGACGTGAATCCCACCGAAGGGGACCCGATACCCGTATTCGATTGAATCGGCCTCGGGACCCCATCCTGCATTGTCGATGTAGAGCTTGCCGCGACAACTCTTCGTCATCCGGCCCACAGCGTATCTGTCGGTGTCAAAACCGGCGGATCTCGGGTAGGGGGTCCCGAACTGTGCGTCTAGGCCGGATGGTAACAGGAGGCAAGGGACACGAAGTTTTACCCAGGTTCGGGCCCTCTTGATGGAGGTAAAACCCTACGTCCTGCTTGATTAATATTGATGATATGGGTAGTACAAGAGTAGATCTACCACGAGATCGGAGAGGCTAAACCCTAGAAGCTAGCCTATGGTATTATTGTTGTTTTGTATGTTGTCCTACGAACTAAAACCCTCCGGTTTATATAGACACTGGAGAGGGTTAGGGTTACACAAAGTCGGTACAATGGTAGGAGATCTATATATCCGCATCGCCAAGCTTGCCTTCCACGCCAAGTAAAGTCCCTTCCGGACACGGGACGAAGTCTTCAATCTTGTATCTTCATAGTCCAGGAGTCCGACTGAAGGTATAGTCCGGCCATCCAGACACCCCCTAATCCAGGACTCCCTCAGTAGCCCCTGAACCAGGCTTCAATGACGACGAGTTCAGCGCGCAGATTGTCTTCGGCATTTCAAGGCGGATTCCTCCTCCAAGTACTTCATAGAACATTTTGAACACAAAGATAGTGTCCGGCTCTGCAAAATAAGTTTCCATATATTGCCGTAGAGAGAATAATATTTACACAAATCTAATCTGCTGACGTATTCCGTAGTGTGATACACCACGGCCAAGCCTTTATCTGAATCGTTTTATTATCCCACCTCAGCGCGTCATGCGAGGCAGTTTCCTTGGCACGTCTTGTTAAAGCAGAGATCGTGTCCCCTTATCCCGGAATTCTCATCAATACGGGCGTGGGTAACCCAACCGCGCCATTGATTACGACGCTTGGAGATAAGCGAGTTTTACCAGGCTGGTGGGGACACATAGTTGCGTCCACCCATATAAGGGGATAAGGATCCACCTTTTCACCTACGCCTTCTTCCTCCTTTGCCTATCCATTTTCGCGCACTCGAGCTCCAGCGCCCAAGTCCGCACTCCCCACCTCAACCTTCTCCAGCCATGTCCGGAGCGGGAGGCAAGTGGATGGTCTCCTCCGTCACGGAGGGACACATCAAAAAGCTGAGGAAGGGCGGATACTTGTCTAACGACATCGCGTACCGGCTTCCCGAAGAGGGGCAGCTCCTCCCCACCCCAAGGCCCCATGAGAGGGTAGTGTTCCTTCCCCACTTCCTCCACGGACTGGGCTTTCCTATCCACCCATTCGTCCAGGGACTCATGTTCTACTACGGCCTGGATTTCCATGATCTGGCCCCGAACTTCATCCTCAACATCTCGGCATTTTATCGTCGTGTACGAGGCTTTTCTCCGCATTCGCCCCCATTTCGGCCTATGGCTCAAGACTTTCAATGTCAAGCCGAAGGTGGTACGCGGCAACTAGGCGGAGTGCGGAGGCGCCATGGTGGGCAAGATGCCCAACGTCTTATGGCTCGAGGGCTCCTTTGTGGAGACCCTGAAGGGGTGGCAATCGGGGTGGTTTTACATCACCGAGCCGCGCGACCCTGAGTGGGTCGTAGCCCCCGAGTTCCGGTCCGGACCCCCAAAGCGGCTCACGTCCTGGAAAGAGACGGGCCTGTCGTGGGGCAGCAAAGGAGAGGTGACTGGACTGCAAACATGCATCCAAACCCTGGTGGACAAGCATCTCAAGCTTGTCAACGTAGTCCAGGTTATGCTCATCCGCCGGATCCTCCCGTGTCAACAACGGGCCTTCAATCTGTGGGAGTTCAACCCGGCGCAGCACCGAACTCTGAGTAGGCTCTTCGACACGACGTATGAAGATGCCTGGAAGGTGCTTTTCAAGGGCGCCGAGGCTCCCGCATCCGCTACCGAGGATCGCGGATTCAGCGCGCAGCGTCATGCTAGTGCGGTAAGTTGTCTGTACCTTTTACAGGGTATTAGTTTTTCATAGTTTAACTCTATGCGGGATCTAAGTTCCCTTACCTTTGACAGGATTGGCAGGCGAATTCCGGACAGATCGACTGTCCGGCTCCTCTGCCCGAAGACCCAGCCGATGCCCGCTTGGCGAAGCTGCTGGTTCTGGCACCCTATGTGGTGCCGGAGAAGAAGGCCACGAAGAAGGCCACGGGGACTCAAAAAAGTGCCCGACACCAGGAAGTGTCAGGTTCATCATCCGACGACTCCAAGGCGCATTCCTCCCGTGAAGACGAGGAGGAGGAAGAAGAGACCTCTCCCCCTCCAGCGGGGGGAGAGAAGAAAAGGAAGGTCGCCCTCACTAGGGAGGCCGAAGGGTCCAAGAAGGGGAAAACCCTTCCTCCGGACTACTCCACCAACACCGACGACGATGGAGAGGAGTGGCTGCTCAGGGCCAAGCCCCTGGCGAAATCGTAAGTATCCGGATACCAGAGTAATTCATAGTATTCCTTTATTGCACAGCTTTCCCTTATGTCGAATATGATTATGCAGCCCACCCAAAGACCGGCTCGATGTGTCATCGAGCGGTTCACTGGACTCGTCGGATGTGAATTTGCTTCCGGCGGCTACCTCCCCCCGCCCTACGGACGACCCCGAAGTGTTGTCCCAATAGGTTCCAAGCCAGGAGGAGGTGGTCCTGGAGGCGCCGCAAGGCGACCTCTCGGACTCCAGGAGTAAAGGGGATGAAACCCCCCAGGGCTCCAAGTCCGACCCTAGGCCGGACACCGCTCCGGAACCTTCAAAGGTTCCAGAGTCCGGCGGGCGACCTCCTTCCAAGAGGAGCAAGCCCACCGTGCCAGTGACCCCCGTCCAACCGGAGGCGCCGGACAATCTATTGGAGGTGCTCAAAGGCGCCTCCATCGACAAGGAGCACCGCACCATTATGAGTGCGGTGGTCCAGAAGGTTCAGTCCGCCAAGAGTGGACTGACTGAAGCTTGTGCTAGCCTTTTAACAGGCTTTGAGGTAAGTAAAGAATGTGTAAATAATATTACCGCATAGATAGTAGCCCCTGATGCTCTATTTGGCGTTCGGGAAGAAAAGCCGAATAGAGGATCAAATAAAATTCGCAGGAGTCTAACAAAAAGGAGTCAATATGCGTATGCAGGCTTCTCTGTTGGCGTCTGCCGCACTGACTGCGGAAGTGGACACGCTAAAGCAGAACCTCGAGCAGTCCGAGCAAGAGCTCGGGCGTGTCAAGAAGCAGCTCGAGGACAAGGAAGGTAAGAAATACCTTGTTTAAATATATATATATATAAAGTGCAATTGCAAAAAATGACAGGACTATCGTGGCTATTGTAGGGGCCACGTCTGAGGTGGCGACCCTTAAGCAAGCGCTGGTCGAGGCCGAGAAGAGGGCGGCCACGGGGCGCACCGAGCGGGAGAAGTATGAGGCCCAGGTTGGCAAGGTGCAGCAAGAGCTCCAGGCTCTCATGAAAAAACATGGGACTTTGGAGCTTGACTCAAAGACGCGAGCGTCCGAGCTCGCGGTGGCTATTAAAAATGCCAAGTCTGCCAAGGTCGAATCCCAGAAGACCCTCCAGGAGTTGGATGCGGTGAAAAAGATAGCGGCGGGTAAGGCATTCCTTATGCAAAGCAAACACATAAACGTGAGTTACTTGTTACTTACCCGAATCCGGAGCTCTCCAGGAGCGTCCGCAGATCTTCCCTGTAGCGTGTCCGATGTCGCCGCATTCTATCGAGCCGAGGAGGGCAGCTCGATAGAGAAGGTGTTCTGGTCTCAGTATGCTGAGGCCGGACACCCTGTGCCCATGAGCGACTAGTTGAAGCAACTGGTCGAGCTCCACAAGGCGGCCGAACAGGCCATGAAGGGCCTCATAGTTCGGCTGTGGCCTGGAGAGGCTCTGCCTGGGAGCTATTTCAGGCTGGTGCGGCGGCTGGTGGGGGCCTGTCCAAGGCTCGAAGTCTGCATTGAAGGTGCCCGTAGGGCCCTTGCCCGTGCTAAGGTGCACTGGGGCAAGCTGGATGCTGAGAAGCTTGTGAAGGACGGGCCACCGCCAGGGAAAGAGCATCGCAAGCCCAAGAATTATTATACAGATGTTCTGAAGGGTGCCCGCCTTGTGGCGGATGAATGTTCCAGGGATGTAATTTTTGAGTAAAACTCGCTCGTTTTGTCCTGTGCGCTGAAAACTTGTTCATATGCGCTAAGCAATGCTGTTGGAATTTAGAATATTACCTTCTGTGCGGCTGTTTATCAATTCTG
The DNA here is from genome assembly GCF_018294505.1 of Triticum aestivum. Lineage (NCBI taxonomy): Eukaryota > Viridiplantae > Streptophyta > Magnoliopsida > Poales > Poaceae > Triticum > Triticum aestivum. The sequence goes on from NC_057797.1 coordinate 107,078,738, forward strand.
AGAGATGACGAGTCGTCGGCTTCTGCCCCCGTGCCGCTAGTGCTGGGGTGTTCGGGGATAAACCTGAGCGCTCTTTTTCCCATGTTTGGGTCCTTCGAGGTAGGCGCTCAGCACAACGAACAAGGCAATCAGACTATAATGCGTGAACACTCTCACTTAGCCATAGAATTCTATAATTTTAAATTTCAGCGAAGCCCCTGGTATTCGGAAGACCGAGTTCGGCGCGCTATCCACGCCTTGGCCGGACAGAGCCGACTCCTCGCTCTAAGCGGCATAAGTCTTTAGGGACTCGAAAAACCTCTCGAACAGCGATCAGCTATCGCTTCATCATGACAGTCAGTTTTAGCTTTCTCTACTGAGGTGCTCGACCCAGCTCAACTGGGGCACAATCGCAGTAGTTCTCCTAGTGCTACCTTAGCCGACACAGTGGAACGTAAGGCACCAAAACATAGGAGCCGAGCAAACCCAACTATTGACCCAAGACATGATTCGGAGCCGATGCATATAATGCTATAAGTTCGGGGTGCCGCACTTGTTAAAGTGTTCGGACTTCTCACACCATATTGAGGGGTACTAAAGCCCCTGGCGTATTTTGGCCGTACCAAAGTGTACGGGTGCAACATGTTGTTAAGGAACATATATTTATAAAAAAAAGTAATGCAAAAATAGACAGAAGCTATGCATTGTTTATTAAAAAGGGCTGCAATCAAAGCAGAACGATACAAATAATGCGATAAGCAAAAGGTTGGACTATTTAACATGTCCGTTCCAGGGGCAGGCTACGGAATGGTATGCAAACAGGTATACTGCTCATGATAGAGACCACCTGAGAGTTCCGTAATGCGGCATGGCTTGCCTGCTTCCCTGGTTCTTGCATCGTTTGTGCGGCAATTGAACTGCTGAACAGGCCTTCCGAAGAATGGAGTCCTGAAAGTAAGATAAAATTAAAAAATCGGCAGCCCCTGGTGCGGTTTAAGCCGTGTTTCGGGCGTGCCGTGATGGTGCCCCTCCCCCTGTACCCATGGTATTTCTAGAGCGTAGTTATGTATGCGAAGCACTGGTGTCGCATTTTTGCGAGAGCTGGGGTTGGGGCCGCATTTCTACGCCTGCTCGGAACGCGCTAGGCGGTCTTGTTGTAGGTTACTCTGGGCACGCTTGACGCTGTATGGACGTTTAATGGCCGGACTGGAGAACTGCCTGGAGAGGCTGCTTTGTACTTCCACTACAAGGGCCGCCGTGTGCTCCTCCGTTCGGAGAGAGCGTTCGGTGTTTCCATTGACCGTAATTACTCCTCGAGGGCCTGGCATCTTGAGCTTAAGGTATGCGTAGTGTGGTACCACATTGAACTTGGCGAATGCGGTTCGCCCGAGCAGTGCGTGATAGCCACTGCGGAATGGGACTATGTCGAAGATTAACTCCTCGCTTCGGAAATTATCCGGAGATCCGAAGACCACTTCAAGTGTGACTGAGCCTATACAGTTGGCCTCTACACCTGGTATTACGCCTTTAAAGGTCGTTTTGGTGGGCTTAATCCTCGAGGGATCTATGCCCATTTTCGGCACTGTATCCTGGTAAAGCAGGTTCAGGCTGCTGCCGCCATCCATAAGGACTCTAGTGAGATGAAATCCATCAATAATTGGGTCTAGAACCAATGCGGCGAATCCGCCATGACGGGTGCTAGTGGGATGGTCCCTTCGATCAAAGGTGATCGGGCAGGATGACAATGGGTTGAACTTTGGGGCGACTGGCTCTACCGCGTATACGTCCCTTAACGCGTGCTTCCGCTCCCTCTTGGGGATGTGGGTTGCGTATATCATGTTCACCGTCCGCACTTATGGGGGAAAACCCTTCTTTCCACTGTTGTTCGGCGGCCGGGGCTCTTCGTCGTCATCGCTATGCAGCCCCTTGTCGGTATTTTCGGCATATAACTTGCCTGCCTGCTTGAACACCCAACAATCCCTGTTGGTGTGGTTGGCCGGCTTTTCGGGGGTGCCATGTATCTGGCACAAGCGGTCGAGTATTCGGTCCAAACGGAACGGGCCCCTAGGATTTCTTTTGAATGGCTTTTTCCGTTGACCGGATTTATAGCCTCTGAATCCGACATTGACTAGCATATCCTCAGCATTGTCGCCGTTAATGCGGCGCTCCTGCTTATTGCAATGCGACCTGCCACTACCGTCCCTGGTATTCGAATTACCAGGGTTCTTGGTCATATTGTTCCTACGAGCGAGCCAGCTGTCTTCTCCCGCGCAAAAGCGGGTCATGAGTGTCGTGAGTGCTGCCATAGATTTCGGCTTTTCCTGTCCAAGGTGCCGGGCAAGCCACTCGTCATGGATATTATGCTTGAAGGCTGCTAGGGCCTCTGCGTCCGGATAGTCGACTATTTGATTTTTCTTTGTTAGGAACCGTGTCCAGAATTGCCTGGCCGATTCCTCTAGCTGCTGAATTACGTGGCTTAGGTCATCGGCGTCTGGTGGTCGCACATAAGTGCCCTGGAAATTGTCGAGGAATGCGGCTTCCAGGTCCTCCCAACAACTGATTGATCCTGCTGGCAAGCTGTTAAGCCAATGCCGAGATGGTCCTTTAAGCTTGAGTGGGAGGTATTTGATGGCGTGGAGATCATCGCTGCGGGCCATGTGGATATGAAGGAGATAATCCTCGATCCATACCGCAGGATCTGTTGTGCCATCATATGATTCGATGTTTACTGGTTTGAAACCCTTGGGGATTTGATGATCCATTACTTCGTCTGTGAAGCATAGTGGGTGTGCGGCGCCTCTGTACTGGGCTATATCACGACGTAGCTCCAATGAGCTTTGTCTACTGTGTTCGGCCCTACCGGATTTGTGTCCGGCGTGACGGTTACCGTCTCGAGTCATGGGGCGCCCACGCGATCCGTAGATCGATCTTGTTTGCCTTGCCTTGTCCTCCAACATGTCTCGCAGGTCAGGCAAATTTTCCCGTGCCTTGGTACGGGGTGCGGCTTGAGTGGAGGGCCGAGAGGCCTCTCTATCGCGGCCACGAGGTGGCCGGTCAGCCGTATCAAGTGCTGGCGATGTAGGTTTAAGTGCTTCCTCCTCTAATCGGGGTAGCAACCTGCGCTTTGGGTAGCTCTTGGAGGGGCGTTCGAGTTTATGCTCTTTGGCCGCAAGGACTTCAGTCCATCTGTCGACTAGCAAATCTTGATCAGCTCTAAGTTGTTGCTATTTTTTCTTGAGGCTTCTTGCCGTGGCCATAAGCCTGCGTTGAAAACGCTCTTGCTCGACGGGATCCTCTGGCACGACGAATTCGTCGTCGTCGAGGCTTGCCTTGTCTTCGGAGGGAGGCATATAATTATCGTCCTCGACCTCTCTGTCTGCCGCTCTCTCATGAGGGTTGGCTTCTCCATCCTCCTGTGCTGAATCTTGCTGGAGGGGGTTTTCTTCGGCACTCTCCGGAGTATTATTATCTCCCGTGCTGGAATCACCGTATTTTCTTTGGCGGGATTTTGAGCGGCGCCGCTGACGCCGGCGCTTAGGCTGTTTCTTGGAGGGGTCATCCTCCGCAGTTCCATCGCCATCTCCTTATTTTGGGGTGTCCACCATGTATATGTCATATGACGAGGTGGCTTTCCAGGGCCCAATAGGCGCTGGTTCTTCATCGTCTCCTGCATCGGCATCCATACCGTCGATGTCTTCGGAGTCGAAGTCGAGCATGTCGGTTAAATCGTCGACAGTGGCTACAAAGTGGGTGGTGGGTGGGCTTTGAATTTCTTCATCGTCCATATCCCAACCTTGCTGACCGTAGTCCGGCCAGGGCTCTCCTGATAAAGAGAGAGACTTTAGTGTCTTCAAAATATCACCGAAAGGCGAGTGCTGAAAGATGTCCGCGGCAGTAAACTCCATGATCGCCGCCCAATCGGATTCGATCGGCAGGGGCGCGGAAGGTTCGGAGTCCGGAGAGGAGTCCGGCTCCTTGGAGTCACGAGTCTCGCAGAGTGCAGGGCCGGTGTTCGGCTCGATCGCCGTTGGGATCACAGCCCCCGAGGCGGCGTCCAACCACCCATCCTCGATCGGCACAGTTGGCTCCGAATTAAGGGTCGAAGCCGATGCGGGTGCGGCCTCCAGGGCACTGTTCGGCGGCAGAGCTAGATCATGCTCGTCGTGACAGTGCAGCGCGCTCGGCAGTGGCTTGAATCCGTCGAAGATCAAGTCCCCGCGGATGTCAGCCGTGTAGTTTAAACTTCCAAATCTGACCTGACGGACAGGGGCATAGCTTTCGATCTGCTCCAGATGGCCAAGTGAATTGGCCCGCAGTGTGAAGCCGCCAAAGACGAAGATCTGTCCGGGGAGGAAGGTCTCACTCACCCTGGACTGCATCGCTGTTGATGATCGTAGGAGCCATCAAGCCTAACGACGACGACACGGAGGAGCTCTCAATGAAAGCACCAATGTCGGTGTCAAAACCGACGGATCTCGGGTAGGGGGTCCCGAACTGTGCGTCTAGGCCGGATGGTAACAGGAGGCAAGGGACACGAAGTTTTACCCAGGTTCGGGCCCTCTTGATGGAGGTAAAACCCTACGTCCTGCTTGATTAATATTGATGATATGGGTAGTACAAGAGTAGATCTACCATGAGATCGGAGAGGCTAAACCCTAGAAGCTAGCCTATGGTATGATTGTTGTTCTGTATGTTGTCCTACAGACTAAAACCCTCCGGTTTATATAGACACCGGAGAGGGTTAGGGTTACACAAAGTCGGTTACAATGGTAGGATATCTATATATCCGTATCGCCAAGCTTGCCTTCCACGCCAAGGAAAGTCCCTTCCGGACACGGGACGAAGTCTTCAATCTTGTATCTTCATAGTCCAGGAGTCCGGCTGAAGGTATAGTCCGTCCATCCGGACACCCTCTAATCCAGGACTCCCTCAGTATCCCTTAAGCCCATCAAAGCTGCCCTTCAAAAACTCAAAACCATCGTGCGATAGCCCCACGGTGGGCGCCAACTGTCATGGGTTTGTCATGGCAGATGTCCTTGTGAAAGGACTTAGTCGTGGAGCCATCGCTACGGGTTAGCTTTAAGGGGTTAAACTGGACAAGGGGACACGGGGAATTTTATACTAGTTTGGCCCCTTCGAGGAAGGTAAAAGCCAACGTCTAGTTGTGATTGATATTGCTAGGGTTTCGAAGGCCAAAGAGCGAATCCGCTTTGTCTGGCTCTCAAGTTGTTGTCTCTCCCTAAACCGCTGCCAGGTCGTCCCTTTATATACATAGGTTGACGCCCGCCGGTTTACAAAGTCCCGAAGCCGGATCATAAACGTATCCAGTTCGGTCTCTATCCTTCCTATCTTATAATACAAGTTACATGACTAAGCCGGTTTACATTTACAGGCTTTAACCCGCCTTTGGGCCTTGGGCCTCCATGAAGCGCCATCATCCTTGCATCTTTATGGGCTTCTAATCTTCAAGGAGTCAACCCAGCTACATAAGGCCGGTTTACCTCCAGCAGTAATATCCCCAACAACAGAGGAACTCTCAATGAAAGCACCAATGTCAGTGTCAAAACCGGCGGATCTTGGGTAGGGGGTCCCGAACTATGCGTCTAAGGCGGATGGTAACAGGAGGCAGGGAACACGATGTTTTACCCAGGTTCGGGCCCTCTTGATGGAGGTAAAACCCTACGTCCTGCTTGATTTATTCTTGATGATATGGGTATTACAAGAGTTGATCTACCACGAGATCAGAGAGGCTAAACCCTAGAAGCTAGCCTATGGTATGATTGTATGTTGTCCTACGAACTAAAACCCTCCGGTTTATATAGACACCGGAGAGGGTTAGGGTTACACAAGGTCGGTTACAAAGGAGGAGATATACATATCCGTATTGCCTAGCTTGCCTTCCATGCCAAGTAGAGTCCCAGCCGGACATGAGATGAAGTTTTCAATCTTGTATCTTCATAGTCCAACAGTCCGGCTAAAGGATATAATCCGGCTGTCCAGAGACCCCCTAATCCCGGACTCCCTCACCCCCCACCTCGAGTTCATGCTCATATCTTGAGTAAGCCCATGTGCACACTTTCATGGCTCCACAAATTGGATTCTCTACTCGCACTGAATCCACAACGACAGACCAAGCATCTTCATAGAATGATTGATACTACTTTTGGAAAGCATGCCACGAGTTAAAGTATTCCTTGTGAAAGAACAAGGTAGTAGAAAATCATAACTACCAGCACAAGTTTTCTGCTAACATATGAATTGTGGCAGACGAACTGCCGAGACCACAATACATGTGATCCATGTTGGAACTTGTAAGTATCCAATCAGTGAAATGATGAACTGTGCAGAACTTCTTCCCACTGAGCTAAGTGATAACAATTTTGACATAAATTTGGCAATCAATCAAATCACCACCCCAATGTCAATCCAATGGGAAAGGAAACAATTTTCAAGAGTTTTATGACTACAAATTTGTAGCACCAACATAGATAATGGAAGGGCAAGATAATCGAACGTCGTGATAACATATGAATGTATATATATCGTCCAAATACCACCAACCAAACATAGAGCCACAATAACCTTTGCCAGATGTACAACATTCAGACACAAGATCTATTGATTAGTTCAACTATTTTTTTACGGCTCATATTCAGAAGTAAGACTGCCATAACCTGCGGTAGCACAACCACCAGTGTGAGGAAAACCATAATTCTAGACTCGTCAAGATATAATTAGGACGCCAATCAATAGACCCCAAAGCGAGAACAGCTGGTGTCATGAGAGATACTGAGCCACTTGAATTTTTTTCAACTTTCTCGATAATTTTATTGGCACCATGAGAACCATTCCTACATATCCTCCATATGGACAATATATGATAATATTGACAAACATACAAGACATTAACCAATTGGCATAAAATTCATGTCGTTGTTGTAACATGCGGCCTAATGGGTATCTTATACAGCAAAATGAAACACAGCATATGCATCCATCTTTTGGCTCGAGAATTTTACGGGAATCTTATACTGATAATTTTGGTAGTTTTGAACAACGATGTATTCTAAAGATGGTTCTCAGAATGATGGATCTATGTGTGTTTAGCGGGGGCGGGGGGCATGCGCCCCCCTAGCCTTGGGAAAAAGGCAGGAAGGATTTTTTAGAGGGCTTAAATGAGAAAAAACTTAGTATTTGGTCCCCTCATATCTAAATGTTTTGACATCCCCCACCCCCGGGTGAACTTCCTCTCTAGCTCCTCCAGTGGTGTCTAATCTCCTAAATCAAATATGTCAATAATTGAAAAAAAATAAGGCAAGGGGGCACTTAAAATTATTATGAATTCACTTTGGTGTCGATACAATGTGTTTAAGTCAATTGGGCATCAAAATCTATTTAATGTACCCAAAGTTAAGAAAAATCCAATTTTATTTCTATGCATAACTAATACAATATATTCCAAATTCTACTTGAAAGTTTGATATTTTTTCTTACAACACATTTTAAAAAATTAACTATGGTACATGAGTAATCCCGGAACTATAAAACACAGAAAAACAATTGGGGGCGATGTAAAAGTAGATGCAAGGAAAGTCATTCTCAAGATATATAATAGTGCCTCGAAATTCATTGCTAGTTGAGAAATTACGCATGCATTTTAGTAATCAAACTTTGTAATAATCAGTCCACAAGTATTAGTTAGTCCACGACCAACAAGTGATACAATTGGATTTTTATCGGGGAATACCGTCTGGTAATCTTAATTTTGTTTCTAGCAAGTTATTGGTCAAAGTTAAATTTATGGAGCACCGCACATAGTCAAATCACACACTATAAAAACATAATGGAGGTAAGATCAGTCATGTAATTTGTCCTGATATTTTTTGCTTATCCATAAATATCCTACAAGAAGTGAGGAAGATCCAACATTCATGTCATTTCAAATGACTAATATAAGCAAATATTCAGTTTTCACGAAATTTTGGAGAAGTCCTTGAGTTCAACAGAGGTCACAAAGTAAATATCCATCATGGAGAAGATACCCGGATTGCAAATGAGAATTTTCCTTCACCCAACTAGCCTACTGGACAAGAAGTAGGACATTGTAGCTAGCATCCTTGTTGCCACCATGGTTTCTTACAATGAGGCTATTTCCTAGTTGTATGTGTGTTGACCTAGACTATAAACAGTAAATCACCAAGCGGAGGAATACTAAATAGCGATGTCCGAATGAGATGGACATAGGAGAAACAAGGGATTGTGGACTGAGACTCAAGAATAGACCTTGGGGAAGGTTAGATTGATTTCCGTTACCCCATCAAATTTACTGCAGTGCATGTCATGCTACTTAGCTACGTTCTTGTTATGAAAAACTTGTAGTTGCTGAATAATTGCACTTTAAGAAAATAAAAAAAATGTCTCATACCAAAACATATAACTTATGTACCATAATAAAAATCAACAAAACACTACTAGCAGCTGCTTATAGTATACTTGGTGCCAAAGAATTGAAAAACAAACATGCTATGATCCAGTTCAAAGATTAGATAAACAACCAGAGGCCAAGAACCTTATATCATAGTATAGCTATCTGACATAAAGCACGATGAAGTCCTATCTTTCCAAATCCATGTCACTTGAGCCAATTTATTAAAATAAATAATTCTTCTGTCTTATAGATTGAACATCTAAGCACATCATGCTAACTAGTGTTGCGAATCATACGAAAAGGAGAATAATAAGAAATATAAATCGACCAAAAGAAATTGTTGAATACTTTGGATGTGTTCCTATTAAAGCTTTGTACAAGAGCCAATGAACGAGGAACACAGAACATATATTTTGGGGTCTTTCAAGTTATATGTCATCCCAATTAGTTGCAGAAAGGTATATTACTAAAATTGCTTAGTATGACTTGATATGAACTAATTTCTCAGCATACATTACAATTTACAGTCCACATGCATACCAAATATTTTCTTTTCTGCAAAATATATGTGGTCCAGATTTATGAGCATTATTTTTTCATTTTGGATGTATGGAAAGCAATCAGAGTTGTGACAAACTGAATGACTTAACAATGGTGCTTTCAAATATTGAAATTAGACTTCAGCTGATCAAAATATATGATTATGTTTTGTTCGGAGGAAAAATTCCTAGCTTCAGCAGTACTAAAATGATTTCCATTTGACAAGAACGAAACACCACAATAAAGTGGAACAAAACTATTATTTGCAAAGCAAATGTATAGCGTATGAGTTCAAAAGGTAACAAATCACGCCACATGTTTATCCTTCTTGAGTAGCTTACCTGAAAGTTTCAGGGTGTGTTTGGTTTAGAGCATCTCTAGCAGACCCCGTAAAAGCTAACCCAAAAAGCACGTTTACAGTTCGCTGCAGATCAGATTTGCGGGGCGAATTCGTGCGCTGCAGATCAGACCCCGTATATGAAACTATAAAACTAAAAAAATCACGGGAGAAACTTGCAACGACATTCATCATACATAGTTGATCGTCATATTACATCATTGATAGTTGTTCATCATACTACATCATAGTACTACATAGAGGGGAGGGTTTGCGGGTCGTGCAGCGTACCCGAGCCTAGGCTACCAAAATCGACGAGTGCGGCAACGACAATGCGGCGGAGGAGCCCGGGGAGCTCAATCCTCGTTGGAGTCGAGGTCGATCCAGACCTTGGCCTGCTCGGCCTTCATGACGCGCAAGTCCACCTCCTTGGACGCGTGCGCCTGCGACGCCGCGACGCCCTGCTCGAGGAAGATCTCCTCGATCTCGAGCTCGCGGCAGCGGCGCACGCCGGCCTCCTCCTCCCTCGCCGAGCGCTCCATGATGGCACGCTCGAGGTGGTCCTCCTGCCTCGGGGGAGGTAGTTGTCGGTGCCGATGACACCTCGACGCGGCGGGTCCGCGTCAGCCTCGAGCTTGACGGCGAGTGGCCCGAGCTCCTCTGGCTCTCTCTTGACCGGAGTGAGCCACGAGCTCGAGGCGCCCGCAGACGAGCTCCCAGCGGCAGAGGAGCCGAAGGAGGCGCGGCGGCGGACCGTGAGCTCGCGCTCGTACTCGTCGAGCTCGCGGTGTTCGAACGCCGGCGGCGGCCGGCTCCCATAGTTGAGCCACTTTC
>NC_057797.1:107089260-107100499 GCF_018294505.1 Triticum aestivum
GAGAGGGTCTTTTTATGGGCCACGGTAAACTTTTTGCGTGTCGGACCCGGGATACGGAGTCTGTTATATCAAGAAAAACGGATCGAACCCGCATACTCGCCAAAATTATACGGGTTCGGCCTTTTTACAGAGTCTGCTAGAGATGCTCTTAAAGCACCCTGTATGTTGGCCTTTTTTTTTTTGAGATGGTATCCTGGCTTGTTAGGGGGGTACGCGGGTGTGCAGACATGGAGATGGTGGAATATGAAAATTTGCAGGCGCGGGATGGCACGAAATCTGCAGTCGCAGCCCCTTTTGCTCGCCGACCTCCAACGGGAAGACAACTCGAGCCTCAGTTGTCAGCATCAGCAGCGGCGACTTACCAATAGTGCGGACCAAGATCTCAGGCTACTCGTCCCCTTGGTCACCGACATGGGCGAGGTCATGCCGTCGTCTCCATGACATTAAGAAGCGCACAACCGACATCCATCCCTCCACTCTCAGGTTGTTAGGTAAGGCGTAGGGTCGATTTCGTCGTTACTTACCGCAACATCGATTTCACCAGGGCGAACCGATGAAGCTGCACCTTCAGGCATCAACACTCATATGGGTGCGATTCGTGCTTGGGTCATGTTAGTCCACATCGGCCCGGGAAAGTCGGACATCTTTTAAAGGATCATCAACTTTGGTTCAAGTTTTTTTGACACCAGAAAAAGGGCCTACAGGTATTTGGAATCAAACTCTATACACGGGAATGCATATGTATGTATCGCACGCAACATCACAGGATCTTACAAAAACAATCCTTTTGGAACGAATCCCCAACTCTACGGTCAGAAGGAAGAAAACACGAGCGAGCCTTCAGGCTTTGCTGTCTGCTCTCGTCACCGCCGCTCTGGACGCCGCCTTCTCCAGCCGGAACCTCCGGAAGTCGGCGACGAGGCCGACGTCCACGTCCCGCTTCATCCTCTCGGCAAGCGTCGACAGGACCTGCACGCCCCAAGCTTTCAGTTCCACATTCTCTCGGCGAGAACAGAGCAGAGATTTCGTTAGGCACAACACAAGGCGAGGCTTACCGACTCGGCGACGCCCCGGAGGACGGCCTCCGGCACGATCCGCATGGGCGGCGGGAGGGCGACGGTGATGGAGATCTCCAGGTGGCCCCTCAGCCGGCTGCCGCGCCGCTGCCCCCTGTCCGCGTACAGCGACCCCCGCACGCCCAGGTCGAAGCTCGCCGGCGTGTAGCCGCTGTCCAGCCCCCTCAGCTCCCACTCGGTCTGCATTCAGAGCCGAAACAAGAGCAGCACATTGTAAACCTGCAGTCGTGCGGATAGAGATAGAAAAGAATTGGTAGCGTGAGCAGGGAGGGGGAACTGGAAACGCACGATTCGGAGGTCGAGCCCGCCGGCGGCGCGGTTGCGCAGCTGCATCACGACGACGGGGCGCACGGTGATGAAGAGGAACTCCAGCGGCAGCATCTGGATCCTCCACTCCTCCTGCGCAACAAATAATCGATCGATTAGCCGCAACGCCACCGTCGAACGACACCTGCTCTCTTCGGGGACAGGATAGATTCAATAATCGATTCAGTTACATCGCTGAGCTGCTGGCTCCGGCTCTCGTCGGGGAACATGGCGCGGAACACGCGGGGCCGGTCCTGGAGGTACTCGTCGAACGACACCTGCAGGCAGAACAGAACCCGTCCGCGCACGCGCGATGAATCAATCAATCAATTCGAGCCGTGATTCCATCGAATTCCAAACCCAGAATGCGGAGATCGATCGATGTCAGCGCTTACCCCCGGGGGCTCGTAGAGGGGCATGTCGGTGTCGATGCTGGAGGAGTAGGTGACGGCGTCCGGCGAGGTGGACGACGCTGCCCCAGCCTCCGCCGCCCGGGCCGTGGTCGAGACGGCGTGCCGCGGCGGCCTCGACTGAGGGGGAGCCGAGCAGACCAGCGCTCTCACGGGCGGCGCGGAGGCGGTGGGGCGGCTGGTGCCGCGATTCGCGGCAGGCAGCGGCCGCGGCCGGTGGACCGTGTTCGAGGCCGCGGCGGCCATGGCCGGCTGTAGTGCCGTGCCCATGCCCATGGCTGAGGTCGGCACGCGGCAACGGAGACCACTCCTTTTCCCCGTGTGACGGGGTAGGGGGAGTAGGGACAAGCGGTGGCCGATGACCCTGGTGACATCCTGATCGGGCCACTGGAAACTCGAATGACGGGAGCACCTTTCTTTCTGGTTAGTGGCCGTGACGTACTCCCTCCGGTCCTTTTTACTCCACATATTAGATTTGGATCAAGTTAAACTTTGCAAAGTTTGATCAAATATATATTAAAAAATATCAATATCTACCATATCAAATATATATCACATGAAACTACATTTCGTAATGAATCTAACAAAATTGATTTGGCATCATAAATGTTACTATTTTTTTCTATAAATTCGGTTAAAGTAGAGATACTTTGACTTCAGACAAAGCTTATATGCAGACTAAAAAGGACCGGAGGGAGTACATGGATGCCTCGGTCCATTCGGATGTTTTTCCTGGGTGTTTGGTTTGAACCTTTTTTCAGAAAATGCAGTCTAACGATTTTTAAAAATAAAATAAAAACACAATAAGAAAAGTAAACAATCATATACCCAACGACACTCGCCCTTATGAACGTGCGTACTTAGTTTCAATCCCTGGGAGATTGAGCCGACAGATCTTAAGATTACTGAAGTTGTTATAATAGATACTAGCAAAATGGTCCATGTATTGCAACGGGAGAAAAAATATAATCATAATATCCGATGGCCATGACCAAGCATCACCGAGATACACCATCACTCTCAAATTCGTGAGATCATGAATAATTTTTGAAATCACAATTTTTTTAAAAAAAAACTGTGCAAATATTTGGAATTGTGAACATTTTTTAATTCATGAAAACTTTTATAAAATTTGAATATTTCTAAAATCAAGAATATTTTTGAATTCATGAACATTCAGACTATTTGCAAACATTTTTTAAAAATTGTGAACATTTTTCTAAAAACATTTTTCTTGAATCGACAAACATTTCTAGAATCGACGAACATTTTTTATAAAATTGGTGGAACATATTTTGGAATTCACGAACATTTTTTATTTAATGAACATTTTTTGAAATGCATGATCATTTTTAAAATCAGCCAATACTTTATGAATGAATAAACTATTTTTTAAGTCACAAACAATTTTTGAATTTTTGGCATATTTTCCATTCATGAACATTTTTTGAATTGACGAAAAAAATTCAATGTCATTAATAATTTTTTTAATACACAAACTTTTTAAAAAATCATGAACATTTTTAGATTTCCCAACATATGTTTTCAAAATTTCGACCATTTTCTGAATAAGCAAATATATTTTTACAAAATCATGAAGAATTTCTGAATCCACAAACATTTTATGATTTATTAACGAATTATTTCAAAATTTTCATTTCTAAAATTTTGGAACTTTTTAAGTCCCGAATAATTTAAGGTAGAAAATAAAAAGGAAACGAAAAAAATAAAAATTAAAAATTAAAAAACAGGGCGCCCGGACATGGGCCGACCCAAACAGGTGCACTGTGATTTCTCCCGGCGCACAGAGCACACACGGTATAGGAGGTCCCTACTACATGGGCCGGCTTGGTGACAGCACGCGGCAACGGAGACCACTCCTTTTCCCCGTGTGACGGGGTAGGGGAGTAGGGACAGCGGTGATCTATGAACCTGGTGACAGCAGGTGAGCCGCGGATGCTCGGCAGTCAACATGGCGTGTCACTTGTCAGGTCACTGGTTACGAAGCGGGTCTTGGATTCGCGTCGCGCCACCGAGCCTGAGATGCTATCCTGGCCGGGGCACGGGGAACCTGGGATGATAGGAGCACCTTTCTTGTTTGCCCGAAAAATGAGCCATACTATCATTATGTCTCCGATGCCTCTCCACACCTCAATGGGATACAATTAGGTTCCATCGCATTGCCTCATTTCATCCTTTTAAAACCTCCTCACATACCATATCACTAAAAATATATTTAAGGGGAAGTTGTCTGATGACTATTTTCTTATTTCTCGTAAACATTATATCCTTTTTTTAATTAAACAAGCCTAACTAATGGCATAGGGTCTGCAAGTCAATGACATGTGCGATGGTGGCCGGAAGGTGCGGGGCGGTGCCGCGGTGACGTGGTGTCGGTGGCCTGGCGTGGCGGGGGCGTGAGAGTCTTCTCTCATGAAATTTAAGTAGTTTCCTGTCCGCCAATTATACGGGAAAGGTCATATCCCCGTAAACGTGAGGGAAGTTGGGGAAGGGGTATACAAGATCCCGTAAAAAGATCAGGATTACCAAAACTGTTGCCTGAACTCCCCATAAATGATAGCTTTTCGGTAATGATAACTGACAAACAATTTTGTCGCAACTTTACCTAGTAGGAGATAACAAATCCTATCCTTTTTTCGCCGTAAAATTTCTCTTCTTTTCAGAAATTGCCAACCTATACAACTAAATTTGCCATCTAAAACATTCACAAATGCCAATCCTTTTCAGCAAACGTTCGCCATATGGAAGTTATTGCAGTTGCTCTTAATTCGCATCCATTGTAAAGCCTGGTTATTAAATTTTAGCACTTTGTTTGGATGATTGATAGACATTTATTTTTCTTTTGCTAATATAGGAAAAATCAAGGATATAGATGGTCATGGCTAGTTAATTATTGTGAGATAGATTTACAGTTGTGCTTGCTCTTCCATGTAGTTCGTGTCCGTGCGTTGCTGATAACTCGCAGCTGTGGCAAGGGTCATGCCAAAGGGTTAAAAGTTAGGATAGGGATGGATTGCGGGAGAGGGGAGGTTTAGAGGAGACTCTTGATCAGATCGATCTGAAAACAGTTATAGGCTCAGATCATTTGGCTGATTGTCTCAAAATCTTGAGAATCAGACTTTCTCTTAGACTATCCCATAATTTTGAATCCATATCTTGACAATCCTAGCTATTTAGACCCTAATTAGTTATGATTGTTAAAAACATGACTTCAAAATTCTGGAAGAATCTATGGGAAGGTCTGATTCTCAAGATTCTGAGAGAATCGGTGATGGCTAGGTGAGGCGGAGAAGGCAGTGGCGGCTAGGAGGAGGAGCTAGCTAGGGCTAGCTCGATGGGGATGCCTCGCCGCCGGGCTTATATTGTCGGGGGAGGCGGACGGCTCAGCGTGAGATGATATTGTGTGGCGATCAATGACGGGCTGCCTCGAGTATGCGAAGAAATGGACTAGGGCGAGCAGCTAGCGGTCAGGCCGCCCCATCACCGGTTATTCTATGGGCCGGTGGTGTGACAAGATGAAGCTTTTCTCCCGTATGGTAATAGAGCATGCTACAAATCAGGCCTCCCAACATCCATATTACGATGTTAATCTCTTTTCTAGAGCAAGCTCTGTAATATGGAAGATGCGTTATGTAGAGTAGTGTACTACTCCACATAATGCATCTTCCATACGAAACTGCTATGTAGGCGATGAATGTGTGCACGACACTGGAACGATTGGCAGTCCAGCCGTTGATATGCGCTGGATAGCATCATGAACGACTCGAGATGTGCTGTCGTGCACAAATCGTTCGCATGGCGTCGTGTGTATAGCAGCGCTCTTCCATATCATACTACTCCGTAGTTGCTATCTGCAAAAAATATCATACTATGGAGTAGTTGTTAGTATGACGATTGGCTACACATAACGCATCTGTTAGAGCTACTCTAAGATTATGCGAAAATTTCCTCATCTTTTGTTCTACATCGAGTAAAGGGGTTGTGCAAGCGTTTCTTTATTGTCCAAAAATATAAGCTAGATTGGTAAAGCTATGGTTCACACAGCTAAACATAGACCCAACAGATAGTTTGAAAAGCATGTCCGCTGCATGCAGTACAAGTACAGTACACCACTCGAAAGGGAGCATAAACGAAAATCACGATCCATGCATCATCCCTAATCCATGCTCCTTCATGGCATCATCCATTTCCCAGCTTTCATCTCCCCGTGTGGAGGCACACGATGCATCATTTCCTTTCCCCAGTTTCAGAGTCTTCATCAAACCCCAGATGCCTCCTGAGAAGCTGGATCATTGGAGCCTAAAAGGTCGTCCCTGCGACGCTTCTCCTCAGCATCTTCCTCAAGTTTAGCAACGAAAGCGTACCTAAAATCATCATGAGCAGAAGGAGCAATAACACATCCATCGAACTTTCGAGTCACAACTTCCAGGGCAAAGTCCCGGATCAATCTGTTCGTGTAGGACTTGTTGCAGTCATAATACTTGTCCCTCAGGTCCTGAGCCATCAAGCCAGCTTCAATGGTGATGCCCAGCAGGGCAGCCTTCCGAACCAGAAGAGCAGCATCAGAGCAATCCTGATGAGGACCTTGCATGCAGCTCAGGCCGAGCTTCCGGACCCGCGTGCTCTCGTGGGGGGATTCCTCCGGGTCCAGAAGCCCGGGGTCGCAGCCCATCCTCTCGATGATCAGCTCGGTCTCCTTGGCGACGCACGCGGCGGCGATCATGGCGATGGAAGAACCTTCACCGCCGCCGTCGGAGAGGATGAGGTTCAGGGCGCACCTGTGGATGTCGTCGCTCAGACTGACCTCGTCCGGGGAGACGATGTATCGCCGGGACAGCCATTGGGACTTGAGGTTGATCTCCTGCTCCATGCACCGCCTGTAGGCGTCGGGGCCGGGACGGAGAAGAGCGGCGTTGCGGCCGCAGAATTTGTGGAGGTAGGCGCGGTACGGGCACCAGTCGTCCAGAGCTTGAGGGTAGAGGCGATCGGATCCCCACGCGCGCTCGAAGAGGCGGGGGAAGTGGATCATCAGCAAGGGAGGAACGGGGCTGTCGGGATCCCATGGCTCCTGAATGGGGTCACACCATGAGGCCATCATCGCGTAGAGGCCCCTGAGGGCGTCGGCTGGATCGATCAAACAATAGCCATCCTGATCATCTTGACCCGAGTCGGCTTTGTCCGTGGCGGCCGCCGACTCCGTGGTTGGCGTCGGAGGAGGAGATCCCGACGGCGGCGCTGGCATTGCGGCGGGCTAGATCTGTTCCTGCTGTGTGGCTTTTGGCTTAGGGTGCGGTGGTTACGACGAGGCGGAAGGAAAGGAACCGACGCCAGATTCTCCCTCCGGCTTTATCTTTTGAATTTTGAGGGGAGGGAGGGGGCCGAGGAGACGCCGGTGATGCCGGCAAGCATTAACGTGCGGTTTGCGCCGGATAGCATAACCTCTGCTTTCCCCTGAATGAAAATGAAAGAGAAAAAATCACTACAGGTCCATTTATTTCCACCGGCGTTAGCTTTAGTCCCTGTGTTTACAAATACCCGCAATACGGTCACCAAACTGTAACACCCCAGAAAAAAAGAGGAGAGAAGAGGATCCAGATCGGGACAAGAGGGGGAAGAATGACTTGGAGAGGAAGGAGGGATGAATTGCATAGAGAGGATTCAGGTACAAGATTTGTCAACACATGCATGCCCCCACACAGCCACAGGCGGCCACCCTTTATCGTTACGCACACAGCCACTTGTCGGCCAGCTGGCTGGGCTCACCCGTCAGCTCTAGGACACACTAATCCGCTGGTTAGGTGTGACATTCCTCCTTCCTTAAGACTGGGCGTCGTCATCTTCGTCTTCAACGTCGTCGCCCGCGTCTTCTTCCTCCCAGAGCTCCGCAGATGGAAAGCGCTGACGAAGAACGTCGTAATTCTCCCACGTCGTTGGTGCAGAGTCCCCCGCTCCCCATTGAACCTTGATCTGTACCACCGGCGCGTTCCCCAGCTTCATCATGCGCCGGTCCAGGATGCGAGTGGGAGAGAGGCCGGTGGTGGAGAGGTCGGACACCTTGGGCACTTCGCTGTACACCGGCGTGAAGTCAGGTGTGAAGGGCTTCAATTGTGAGACGTGGAAGACGGGGTGGATCTGGCTCTCTGGTGGCAGGTCGAGCTTGTACGCGAGCGAGCCGATCTTCTCGACGATCTTGTAGGGCCCGAAGAACTTGAACGCCAGCTTGGCGCACGGGCGATTGACCACCGAGCGCTGCGCGTAAGGCTGGAGCTTGAGCAGCACTTGATACGCTGCCTGGAAGTGGCGCTCGGTGCGGTTGCGATCCGCGTTCTTCTTGAATCGGCGCTGCGCGCGCTCCAACTGGGCGTGTATGTGCGCGTTGTGCGCCGGCCAGTCCATCTCCTCGCCGGCGGCTGTCGATGCCTCCCAGGACGCCATTGCGCCCAGATTTGCTTCCTTGCCGTAGAGGGCCTTGAAGGGCGTACCCTGAAGAGAAGCGTGGAATGTCGAGTTGTACCAAAACTCTGCCATGGGCAGCCATCGGTGCCATTTGTGCGGCGAGTCGTGGACCGTGCAACGGAGGTACATCTCCATGCACTGGTTCACGCGCTCACTCTGGCCGTCCGTCTGGGGGTGGTAGGCCGTCGAGTAGAGCAGTTTGGTACCAGCTCCGGCGAGCAGCTCGCGCCAGAGGTGACTGGTGAAGATCTTGTCGCGGTCGGAGACGATGGAGGAGGGGATGCCGTGCAGCTTCACCACGTTGTCCCAGAATGCCCGCGCTACTTGTGTGGCGTTGAATGGGTGGCGGAGAGGGACGAAGTGCGCGAATTTGGTGAAGCGGTCGACGACCACCATGATCGTGTCGCAGCCCTCCGAGCGCGGCAAGCCCTCGACAAAGTCCATGGTGAGATCCTCCCAAGGCGCGGCCGGAATTGGCAGCGGGGCCAGGAGCCCCGTCGACTTGACGTGCTCGTGCTTGGCCTGCTGGCACACCGCGCACTACTGCACAAATTCGTCGACGTCGCGCTTGAGGCCGCGCCAGTCGAAGTGTTTGCGCACGCGCTGGTAGGTGGCAGTGCTGCCAGAATGGCCTCCCACGGCACTGCAGTGCAGCGCGGCGATGAGCTTGGTGCGCAGAGCAGCGTTGGCACCGATCTAGAGGCGACCTTGGCGTCGGATAGTGCCACGGTAGAGCTCGTAGCTGTGCTCGTCGGGGCTGTGCAGGGCGAGCTATTGCAGCCGCTCTTGTGCGTCCGCGTGGGTGGCGTAGGAGTTGACCACCTCCTGCATCCACGCGGGCTGGCACGCCGAGAGCGGCACCACCTCAAATTGCTTGCCCACGCGGGAGAGCGCGTCGGCGGCGCCATTGTCCAGCCCGCATCTGTACTGGAAGCGAAACTGAAGTCCCGCCAGCTTTGCCATGGCCTTGCGCTGGAGCTCGATTTCCAGGTGCTGCTCCCCAAGATTGCAGAGGGACTTGTGGTCTGTGACGATGTCGAAGGGGACGCGCTGCAAGTACTGGCGCCACTTGTCGACGGCCATCATCACGGTGAGGAACTCTTTCTCGTAGGTGGAGAGCTTCTGATTGCGCATGCCCAACGCCTTGCTGAAGTAGGCCACCGGGTGGCCATCTTGCGCCAGCACTGCGCCAACCCCCGTGTCGCAGGCGTCCGTCTCGATCGTGAACGGGCGTTCGAAGTTGGGCAGCGCCAGGACTGGTGTGGTGACTATGGCGCTCTTGAGCATGTCGAATGCCGCTTGCGCCTGCTCGGTCCAGGAGAAGCCCTTCTTGGTGAGCAGCTGCGTGAGCGGCTTGGCGATGATGCCGTAGTGTGGCACGAATTTTCTGTAATAGCCGGTGAGGCCCAGAAACCCGCGCAGCTCCGTGGCGTTCGTCGGCGTTGGCCACTGCTCCATGGCCTGCGTCTTCTCCTTGTCCGTGGCCACGCCCTCCTTGGATATCACATGGCCGAGGTAGTCGATGTGATCGCAGGCGAACGTGCACTTGGATTCCTTGACGTACAGCTGGTGCGCCCGGAGCAGCTCGAAGACGATGCGCAGGTGCTCTAAGTGCTCCTCCATCGTCTCGCTGAAGACCAAGATGTCATCCAAGAATATGATGACGAACTTGCGGACATACTTACCGAAGATGGCGTTCATTAGACACTGAAAGGTGGCGGGTGCGTTTGTGAGGCCGAATGGCATGACCCTGAACTGGAAATGCCCGTGATGTGTCTTGAATGCCGTCTTGGACTCGTCTTCTTCCCGCATCCTAATCTAATGGTAGCCCGCCCGCAAGTCCAGTTTGGAAAACACCGCGGCGCCGGCCAGCTCGTCCAGCAGCTCGTCGATGATGGGGAGGGGAAATTTGTTCTTGACAATGGCATCATTGAGGCGGCGGTAGTCGACACAGAATCGCCAGGTGCTGTCCTTCTTCTTCACGAGCAGCACTGGCACAGCGTAGGGACTGACGCTGTGCGTGATCACGCCGGAGTCCAGCATCTCCTTGACCTAATGCTCGATCTCGTCCTTCTGAAGCGACGAGTAGCGGTACGGGCGCGTGTTCGTGGGGACCACGCCCTCCACCAGTGTGATGGTGTGGTCGTATTGGCGATGGGGAGGGAGGCCTTGCGGTGCCGCAAACACGTCGGCGAATTCCTTGAGCAGATCTACCGGTGGTGTTTGACTTGGGCCGTTGCGAACCTGGCGCGCTGGAGGGCCGCAGGTGTCCACCATGGCCATGGCCCAGACATCGTTGCCGGCGATCATCCTGCGCAGCTCCTCGGGACTGACCGCCTTGAGCGTGGTGGCTGGTTTGGTTGGAACACCGTGGAGCGTGACCTTTTCGCCGTCGTACAGAAATTTCACCCGCTTGTCTTGCCAGTGGCATGTCATGGGGCTGTGCTGGGCGAGCCAGTCCATGCCCAAAATGCCGTCGTACGCGCCAATCTCCAGCTCACGTATGGGCGTCTCGAAGGTGTGGCCTGTTGGTTAACGTTGCAGAAAAACAAAATTTTCCTACGGTTTCACCAAGATCCATCTAGGAGTTCATCTAGCAACGAGTGATTAGATGCATCTACGTACCTTGTAGATTGCGAGCGGAAGCGTTCAAGGAATGGGGATGAGGGAGTCGTACTCGACGTGATTCGAATCACCGAAGATCCTAGCACCGAACGGACGGCACCTCCGCGTTCAACACACGTACGGAACAGCCACGTCTCCTCCTTCTTGATCCAGCAAGGGGGAAGGAGAGGTTGAGGGAGATGGCTCCAGCAGCAGCACGATGGCGTGGTGGTGATGGAGCTGCAGTACTCCGGCAGGGCTTCGCCAAGCACTATGAAGGAGGAGGAGGTGTTGGAGAGGGAGAGGGAGGCACCAAAGGCAAAAGGTAAGAAGTCCTCCATCTCCCTCACTATATATAGGAGGGCC